>NW_022437100.1:2242017-2298134 GCF_009761245.1 Sapajus apella | reverse complement strand
TTTTTTTTTTTTTTTTTTTTTTGAGACGGAGTTGCACTCATGTTACCCAGGCTGGAGTGCAATGGCGCGATCTCGGCTCACCGCAACCTCCGCCTCCTGGGTTCAGGCAATTCTCCTGCCTCAGTCTCCTGAGTAGCTGGGATTACAGGCACGCACCACCATGCCCAGCTAATTTTTTGTATTTTTAGTAGAGACGGGGTTTCACCATGTTGACCAGGATGGTCTCGATCTCTTGACCTCGTGATCCACCCGCCTCGGCCTCCCAAAGTGCTGGGATTACAGGCTTGAGCCACTGCGCCCGGCCAGTGATTCTTTATAATTGCATAGCAGCGTACCCAGAGAGTACTTTCCCATACATTACCTCAGTTCAACTTGAGCTTCACTGTGGCCTCGTGGGGTTGCTGTAGTGAGTGCTGTGAACACATCACGTGGAGATGTGCGTGGAGAGGGCTGAGTGACCTGCCTAGGGAGCGTGTACATGAGGGCCATGTCCAGGGTGGACTTCAAGCCCCATGGGCATGAGCTGCCTTTTGCACCTGCCAACCGCTGGTACTTGAGTAGCTAATGGAGGGGTTTTTTTTGTTTTGTTTCTTGAGATGGAGTTTTGCTCTAATATCTGGGATTCCAGGCATGTATCACCACGCCCAGCTAATTTTTGTATTTTTAATAGAGATGAGGGTTCTCCATGTTGGTCAGGCTGGTCTCGAACTCCTGACTTCAGGTGATCCACCCGCCTCGACCTCCCAAAGTGCTGGGATTATAGGCATGAGCCACTGCACCCAGCCACGAATGGTGCTTTTTAAGGCCAGAAAGCCCTCTCTCCCCACCACCTGCCCCAGAGCTCCAGAGTAAACGGATCTCAAACAGATGGCCCGAAAGCAGGATGAACATGTCTCTGTGTGGCTACAGCTTGGTGCTCATGTCTGGGCCACAAGCAGCCTTTCTTAGAGGGGTTGGTGCTTTCTGTTTTAGTGACTCTCAGCCGTGGCAGCCCATGACGGTCACCTGGGAGCTTTACAACCCACCTACACAGGGGCCCCACCCCAGGCCAATTAGCTTGCTCTCCAGAGGACAGGCCCAGACCTGGCTGTACTGAAAGCTGCTCAGGTGATTCTGATGTCCAGACAGGGCTGAGAACCACCATCAGGGCCTCTGGGCCATGTCCTGGATCATCTAACTCATTCAAAATGTTTTCTCCAAGTTTTGCCATCTATAGAAAAATGAAGGATTTCCGAGGGGGTGTGAGAATGAATATACTCTGAGATTGTCAGGTGGAAGTTGCCACCTCAGAATGGGAGCACCTGCATCCCTCTGATGCCTCTGGAAGGGCACAACTTGACAAGTGAGATTGGCCACGAGCACTGGCAGGGATCAGGCAGCCACCCTCCCTGGTGCACGCCTCTTGCTAGAGGCCCAGCCTGGGTAAAAGCCTCTCCCCTGTGCACAGGCGCTTGGTATTTCTACCCTTATGGGCTGCAGACATTCCACCCCGCTCTGGTTTCCTGGTGGGCAGCGAAAGACAGCAGGAGGGAGCATGAAGGCTGGGAATCCAGAGACTCCTCACCACATTTCCAGGTGAGTCTCTGAGGGTGGTAGCTCCCAAGAGTTTAGCGATGATTAGGTGACAGTGAAAGTGGTGGGTGCCTTCAGCCTGCCGCACACCTTATACACAAAGCTGAGGTTAGTTGCCATCCTATGAGACACAGAAAACAAAGAAAAGGAATCCAACAAGTTGTCTCATCTTCTTTATTCCTTTTCAATACAGTTTCACAAATATTTACTGAGCACCTTCTGTGACTAAGGTAATATTCTAGTTACCTCTTACCACAGATAATCTACCCCTAAGAGTAGTGACTTAAAACCTTAAGTGTTAGATGAGTTCATGAGTCTGTGTGGTCTTCCTGGTCTGAGAAAGGAGAAGCAATCTTGGCTGGGCTCATACTTGCCTGCGTGTGTCTGTCTGCAGTTGGCTGCGGGTCAGCTGGTGGCTGGCTGGCTGAAGCCCTCGCCTGGGACAGCTGTACTCCGTGTACACTCTGCTCACCCGGCAGGCTAGCCCAGCTGTTTCTCACAGCACCCAGGCAGGGCTCCAAGAGAGAACTGAGACAGCCAGACCCTTGAGGCCTCCATCCAGAACCAGCACACCGTCACTCCGGCCACATTCTTTTGGCTATAGCAAATCTCAGAGCCAGTCCAGATTCAACAACAGGGAAATAGGCTTCACCTCTCAGCAAGAGAATCCACAAGGTTGCATGGCAGAGGTGTGGCTGCCGGGAAGAATGAAGGTTGGTGGCCATTTTCATAATCTGCCAGAGTCTAAAGATGGATCAGGCCCAGGCTGTGCCCTCAAGGAACCTGCATTCAGCATAACCAGAAAGTGAATGCAAGCACAGGTCAACTTAAACCTCTTGGCCACGCCTAGTGGCTCACCCCTGTAATCTCAGCACTTTGGGAGGCCAAGGTGGGAGGATTACTTAAGTCCAGGAGTTCGAGACTAGCCTAGGCAACACAGTGAGGCCCTGTCTCTATATTTGATAAAACTTTTCATTTCCTAATTAGAGTTATTTGACCCGCACTTGCGCCTCATTGAATTAATTTGGTATCACGTTTTTATTATTTAAAAATTTTTTTGAGATAAGGTCTCATTTTGTTGCCCAGGCTAGAGTGCAGTGGTGCAATCATAACTCCTTGTAACCTTGAACTCCTGGGCTCAAGCAATCCTTCTGCCTGCCTCAGACTGCCAAGTAGCTGGGACTACAGGCTTGCACCACCATGTCTAATTTTTTTTATTTATTTTTATTTTTTTATTTTTTTTATTTTTTTTATTTTTTTATTTTTTTTGAGACGGAGTTTCACTCATGTTACCCAGGCTGGAGTGCAATGGCGCGACCTCAGCTCACCGCAACCTCCGCCTCCTGGGTTCAGGCAATTCTCCTGCCTCAGCCTCCTGAGTAGCTGGGACTACAGGCACGCGCCACCATGCCCAGCTAATTTTTTGTAGTTTTAGTAGAGACGGGGTTTCACCATGTTGACCAAGATGGTCTTGATCTCTTGACCTCGTGATCCACCCGCCTTGGCCTCCCAAAGTGCTGGGATTACAGGCTTGAGCCACCGCGCCCAGCCGTCTAATTTTTTAAAAATATTTTTGTAGAGACAGGGTCTCACTATGTTGCCCAGGCTGGTCTTGAACTCCTGGCGTCAAGCAATCCTCTTGCTTCAGCCTTCCAAAGTGCTGGGATTATAGGCATGAGTCACTGCACCTGGCATAGTATCACTTTTTTTTTTTTTTTTTTTATTATACCTTGTAATAAAGCTAGTCTTGCTCTATCCCCCAGGCCGGAGTGCAGTGGCGCAATCTCAGTTCACTGCAACCTCCGCCTCCCGGGTTCAAGAGATTCTCCTGCCTCAGCCTCCTGAGTATCTGGGATTACAAGTAACCTGCCACCATGCCCAGCTAATTTTTGTAATTTTAGTAGAGACGGGTTTCACGACATTGGCCAGGCTAGTCTTGAACTCCTGACCTCAGGCAATCCACCTGCCTTGGCCTCCCAAAGTGCTGGGATTACAGGCGTGAGCCACCACGCCCGGCCTGTTTGTGTGCTTTTTGAGTCATGCAAATGTATCGCCTATTTAAAAACCAGAATTTCTAAAACTCAGAACCTCTCTGCTGCTTAGTAGCTCCCTGCCCTTTAGTTGAGTTTTTATCACTTCCCTTGGTGATGATTTTGTTGGTAAGCCAACAGCATTCTCAAATTCATGACACACTATCAAATGCCACCCTCAGTCCAAATGACATTTATTCCATTTTCTCTGTGGGACATCCAGCTAAAGAAGAAAAAGAGCACATTTTGCAATTATCCTGTCCTGTCTCTTAGCCATAGTTACCTAGGGAAGGAATGAAAGCCATTGAGAGTCCACAGGTGGAATGCCCAGCCCTGGCTCCCCTGCCCCTGTAGGTGGCGGGGAAGGGGGTGAATTTCAGGCCAGCAGGTCCCCCGGCCCCCCCGCCCCCTGCAGCTTCCAGTCCTCCTCTTGGACTATCGCTGCACTCAGACGCTCTCCCTGGCCTACCTTCCTTCCTCCTCTGGGATCAGACTTCCATTCTGTGTCCTCAGAGACCCTCCTCTGTGGCCGGCACCCAGTGATCCCAGCTCCCAGCACACCCAGCTCAGGTTGGCAGCCCCTGCCCATGAGCTGCAGCCAGCCCTGCATGGACTGATGTTGGGAGTGTCTCTGGGATCTTTTCCTGTTCTTTCTGTGTTGGCTGTGTCAGGGTGGTCTTTGGGAAACACTGTCATCCAAGGGTCCCTCACCCTTTGGCTCTCTCTCTGCCCCGCCAGGCTGAGCAGCACGTTCTGTCCCGGGTGCACTCTCTGGAGCGGCGTCTGGAAGCTCTTGCTGCTGAATTTTCCTCCAACTGGCAGAAGGAGGCCATGCGGCTGGAGAGGCTGGAGCTGCGGCAAGGGACCCCCGCCCAGGGAGGCAGTGGTGGCCTGAGCCATGAGGACACCCTGGCGCTGCTGGAGGGGCTAGTGAGCCGCCGTGAGGCTGCCCTGAGGGAGGATTTCCGCAGGGAAACTGTTGCTCGCATCCAGGTAGGAGGTGGAGTACCTCAGGGTGGGAGCTGGGTGACACCCATGGGAACATGCGGAGGTGCCCAGCAGGAGAGACAAGTATTATTTGGGATCAGACAGCTCTGCCATTTAGCAGTTACACTTTTTTTTTTTTTTTTTTTTTGAGACAGGGTCTCACTCTGTCACCCAGGCTGGAGTGCAGTGGCGTGATCTCGGCTCACTGCAACCTGTGCCTCCCAGGTTCAAGTGATTCTCCTGCTTCAGCCTCCTGAGTAGCTGGATTACAGGCATGCACCACCAAATCCAGCTATTTTTTTTTTTTTTGTATTTTTAGTAGAGGCAGGGTTTCACCACATTGGCCAGGCTAGTGTCAAACTCTTTTTTTTTTTTTTTGAGACGGAGTCTCACTCATGTTACCCAGGCTGGAGTGCAATGGCGCGATCTCGGCTCACCGCAACCTCCGCCTCCTGGGTTCAGGCAATTCTCCTGCCTCAGCCTCCTGAGTAGCTGGGATTACAGGCACACGCCACCATGCCCAGCTAATTTTTTGTATTTTTAGTAGAGACGGGGTTTCACCATGTTGACCAGGATGGTCTCGATCTCTTGACCTCGTGATCCACCCGCCTCGGCCTCCCAAAGTGCTGGGATTACAGGCTTGAGCCACCGCGCCCGGCCTAGTCTCAAACTCTTGACCTCAAGTGATCCGCCTGCCTCAGCCTCCCAAAATGCTGGGATTACAGGCATGAGCCATCACGCAAGGCCTACTCCCCTTCTCTAAGCCTCAGTTTCCTCCTCCATCATGTCTCCCCCACTCACGTGGTGAGCTGTGTGAGTAGAGAGCCCTGGCATGGTGCCTACACCACACAGGTGTGAGTGCAGATGAAGCAGGAGTCTTGCATGATTCACGAGAAGCAACATAGCCTGAGGGCTGAGAGCCAAGGCTTTGGAAGCAAACAGACCCTGTTTGAATTCCCCTTTCACCACTTCCTAGTCATAAGGGTCCCTGTAAGCATGACTGTGTCAAACCTGTCCCCCTACTCTTGTCTGACAGGAAGAACTGGCTGCCTTGAGGGCAGAACATCAGCAAGACTCAGAAGACCTCTTCAAGAAGATCGTCCGGGCCTCCCAGGTCAGCAGGCCTGGGCACTCAGCTGTGACAGGGTCCTGATCCCATCCAACCCTTAGCCTTTCCAAAGGGACCGCATGGGTGTTACATGGGGAGGGGTGTGACTGTTCCTTACTTCTCTGTTTGACCCCCAACCCCTTAGTTGGAGAGCTGTGCCAGGGCTCCCTGGGGCTGGCTGGGGCGCAGCGGCCTGTCATGCTGGCGTGCACGTGCTGAGCGTAGGTGAACAGATACCTCAGTGTCAGGCAGGGACCAGCTCATGAGGGCTTTGACCAGGAGGTCAGTTTGATTTTTGCTGCAGGGGTCGAGACCTTGGGCAGGGGTGTGGTTAAGCAAAGATGAGACAGACAGCAAATTCTGTTCTGGAACACTAATTTCTAAGTCTTTCTTGTGTTTGTCCATTCTTCCTACACAGGAGTCCGAGGCTCACATCCAGCAGCTGAAGTCAGAGTGGCAAAGGTACTGGGTGCCACCAGCTGGCCCTGACCTGTTGCTCCCCAGTCCCACCCCACCCCCGAAGGCAGGACTGGGGAGCAGAGACCTAGAGCAGAGTTCTGATTGTCTTGCCAAGCTGGTGGCAGGGGTGGCTGGAACCGACTCAGGACCCCTGCCTAGGGCCTGTCTTTGAGGTGCTGTGTAGGTTAGCAGGGGTGTCCTGAGGGCAGGGGGCAGGCCCTGTGATGGGACTGGGATTCACTTATAGACACACCATCCTGTGCAGGTTAGCAGGAGGGGTCCTGAGGGCAGAGGGCAGGCCCTGTGATGGGACCAGGATTCATTTATAGACATATTGTCCTTTCTTACAGCCTTATATAGCCACCTTCTCATGTCCTAGATGTCCATGCTTGTGGAGGGTGTGAGTCTGAGCAGAGTCAATTATGGACTCTGGACTTAGAAAGGGAGGAGGCCCAGAATTAGCTCCTTGGGACAGGCAGGCCCGTTCCTCGGCACCTGCGCTGGGTTCTGCAGCCAGAACCTGCAGGAGAGGCCTTGCCCCTTCTTGGGGTCGTGATGAGTGGTGGGGACCCACCCTCGTGACAGGAGCCCACTAGGGGGCCCTCTTTCTTCTTCGGTGTGGTCTTACCTCCCACCAGAGATCCGAAGCTTACTCTTCTCTCTCTGGGACCAGCATGACCCAGGAGGCCTTCCGGGAGAGCTCTGTGAAGGAGCTGAGGCGGCTGGAGGACCAGCTGGCCGGCCTGCAGCAGGAGCTGGCGGCTCTGGTGCAGAAGCAGAGCTCAGTGGCAGATGAAGTGGGCCTGCTGCCCCAGCAGATCCAGGCCGCGCGAGATGATGTGAGTGGGAACCACCAGGGCCCCGCTGGTCCCTCTCCTCCTCCTCTGAGACGTGTCCTGGGGCCGGCAGAGCAGGCACCCCTTGCCCCTGCAGCCTCTGTGATGCCCAAGAGACTGTGACGCTGGCTTGGCACACATGGGCTTTCATTGACAGGCGTTCTTCCTGTTTTTCTGTCAGCCCACGGAGAGCATTCATAACTCTTTTCTCCAGTGACTTCCCTCCTACCCTATCCCTGCTACCCAGCTAAGCCCCGGCTCTGTCATAGCAGCTCCTGCTGTCCCTACAAGCCCCTCTGGGTGACACCCATTTGGTTCCTAGGTGGAATCTCAGTTCCCAGCCTGGATCAGTGAGTTCCTTGCCCGAGGAGGCGGGGGCCGCATGGGGCTCCTTCAGAGAGAGGAAATGCAAGCTCAGCTTCGAGACCTGGAGAGCAAGATCCTCACCCACATAGCAGAGATGCAGGACAAGTCGGCCAGGGAAGCCACAGCCTCCCTGGGCCTGACGCTGCAGAAAGAAGGCGTGATTGGAGTGACAGAGGAGGTGAGGACCACGTGCCCCGCTCCACACACCCGCCCACAGCTCTCTTCCCTAGGAGCCCTGGACAGTCCCACACTGCCACCTCCCTGGCAGGTTCAGAACAGAAGTGCTAAGCAGGAGGTTCTGCATGCTGTGGAGCTGGCATGGGTGGGTAGCAGTGCACCCACATCTGCCTGGACACCAGCACAGTGCAAACCTAGGAGGGGTCAGCTCATGGGTCAGCCGCGAGGTGACAGGGGGACACGTCTGCTCCCTGCCGCAACCATCTCCTGGTGCCCACATTGCAGCAGGTGCACCGCATCGTGAAGCAGGCCCTGCAGCGCTACAGCGAGGACCGCATCGGGCTGGCGGACTATGCCCTGGAGTCAGGAGGTGTGTGCTCTGCTTTCCTCGCTTTGCCTTGTCCTGGACCCCGCAATGGCCAGTCCCTTGGCATATACCAGGTTGGCGGTGGGGCAGAGCAAGCAAGGATTGGCAGGATCAGCAGAAATCACCCAATCTAGAACCCACCACAAAGGCAAGAGGCAATTCAGGGAAGTCAGGATGTACTGAGTGCCATCCTGGGCTGGGGAGAGGCTGACCTTTCTAGCTGCTCTGGGTGTCTGGGTTAGGGTTAGACTAGGCCTGGGGCATCTGCCATCCGTCCTCAGCGAGGAGATAGGCAGTGGCCTGAGCTGGGTCGTCCTCCTATGCGAGAGCCCACCCTGCCTTCCTCTCCTGTCTCAGGGGCCAGCGTTATCAGCACCCGATGTTCTGAGACCTATGAGACCAAGACGGCCCTCCTCAGCCTCTTCGGCATCCCCCTGTGGTACCACTCCCAGTCACCCCGCGTCATTCTCCAGGTGGGCACCTGGCAAGGGGCTCTGAGCACACTGGGGGATGGTCCCATTCAGGGTCAGCAAGAGCTGGACTCAGGGCCCTGTCCTGACATGAGTTTCTGCCCCTCCAGCCAGATGTGTACCCAGGCAACTGCTGGGCCTTCCAGGGGCCACAGGGCTTCGCTGTGGTCCGCCTCTCTGCCCGCATCCGCCCCACGGCCGTGACCTTAGAGCATGTGCCCAAGGCCTTGTCACCCAACAGCACCATCTCCAGTGCCCCCAAGGACTTTGCCATTTTTGTGAGTATCTGTCCCGTGGCAGGGCCAGAGGGGGCTGCAGGGGGATCCTGTGGGGCCTCTCTGAGGATCAGGTCAGGGTCACCCTTGGACTGGGAGGGAGGGGAGTGGATTTGGGAGAAATGGAGCCAGCATGGGAGACAGCACTTCAGTCCCCATTCCCTCAGGCTTTGGAGGCATAAACTGTGGCACAAGGGAGTTAAGTGGCTTGTCATAGGCCATGCTGGTGCCTCACCTGCTGGGTGGGAGGAGCAGGGATTGGAGTGGGGAGGAGGGTGTTCTTCTCCCTGCTCCAGCCCCTCCCCACATCCCTCCACTTTCTTTGCAGGGATTTGATGAAGACCTACAGCAGGAGGGGACACTCCTTGGCAAGTTCACTTACGATCAGGATGGCGAGCCCATTCAGACGTTTCACTTTCAGGTACAGGGTTCTCCTGTGCTAGCAGAAGTGGCGCACAGATTCCCCATCTGGGTAGCAGGCATTCCCTGGGCACTTCCCCTGCCAGGCGTGGGGCTCAGAGTGGGACACCCTGCCCACCTTTCCCACAGCTCAAGAGGTGACATCCAAATGGGGTATAAGACATGTCCTGCAGATGTCAGCATAGGGAAGGTGCCTTCCAGAAGGGCAGCATAAGGAAAGCTTTCTGGAAAAGGGCATCAGGAGGCGGGCTTTACACAAGAGGGGTTGGGTGGCCAGGAAAGGCAGGGCAGGAGAGGCATTCAAGGAGCTGCCGCCAGCACGTGCCAGGGCGTGGGCATTCTATGATGGCCAGCTGGGGCCTCAGGCATTGCATGTGGCTTAAACTTCAGTGGGCATCCCACCTCCTAGGTCAGTTGGAAATGCAGATTCCCAGTCTCCACCCCAGGAAAATCTGGTTCCTTAGGGCTGATGGGACCCAGAAGCCTGCATATGAATAAACCATTGGCCTGAGCCCCACACCGGGGGAATTCTGGAGTGAGGAATTGGGTTGCAGGGATAGTGGGGGGTAGACAAGGGACCTGGCAGGAAGAGAGGCTGCAGAGAAGCAGGAATTCATCCCTCAGGGGTCTAGGGGAGGCAGTGCTGTGCTTCAGGTGACAAAGCCATGTCCACTTGACTAACATCACTATGTGACTTGAAGGGGATGGGCCTGGGCCCGGTTGCAGGAAAGCGGCCAGAACAGGATAGGTGGGGGGAGGGGGCGTTGGGAGTGAGGACAGAGACATAGCAGGGAGGGTCCTGAATGTCAGGCTGGGCTGGAAGGGGATGGGGAGGCCATCCTAGGAGCCCCCTAGGAAGGGGGCTGATACAGATCAGGGAGCAGGTCTGGCTGAGTCTGAGGCACCTGTGGGACAGTCCAGTGGAGCTGTCAGGAAAGCCAGAAAGAACTGTGTTGTCATCGGCTCTGAGGTGGTAACTAGGCTTCGAGAGGTTGGGATTTCTCTTTAGCGGCCAGACGAGGTTGCTCATGCCTGTAATCTCCGCACTTTGTGAGGCCAAGGCAAAGGGATCGCTTGAGCCCAGGAGTTTAAGACCAGCCTGGTAAACACAGTGAGATCCTGTCTCTACAAAAATTGTTTAAAAATCTAGCCAGGTGTGGTGGTGGGCACCTGTAGTCCCAGCTACTGGGGAGGCTAAGGTGGAAGGATGCGTTGAGCCCAGAAGTTTGAGGCAGTGAACTGTGATCACACCACTGCACTTCAGCATGGGCGACAGAGCAAGACCGTCTCAAAAACAAACAAAAATGGTAGAGGACGGAAGGATGTGCCAGAGAGGGGACAAGTCAGGAGTGTGCTAGGCCTGTGGCATCTGCTTAGGTGTAAGATATGCTGCAAACGCTGTTTCCAACACTGTGGCTAGACAGAGGCCTGATGGGCACTTGAGAAAAAGAATCAAGTGTGCCACACATCAGCATCTAAGAAACCCTCTATGAAGGTGGTTCTATCTGTTGATCACAGTAAAAAAGTGATTGTGGAGAATTCATTCCGGTTTCAGATGAATCATGCTATAGGTAGCCCCTTAGCCCACTGGCTGGAACACTGCTTGGGGACTACACAGGAGCTTTTGAAGCACGGTTCTCTCCAGAGGAGCAGGGGAGCCCTATGGCCCTAGGTGTGGCTGTCTCCCCGAATTCCTGCCTTCTTTGTCAGTGAGGCCTCAGGTCTCTGATGTTCTTAATCCCTTTTTTCTCTACCCAGGCCCCTATGATGGCCACGTACCAGGTGGTGGAGCTGCGGATCCTGACTAACTGGGGCCACCCAGAATATACCTGCATCTACCGCTTCAGAGTGCACGGGGAGCCCGCCCACTAGCCCTGCTTTCTGGTGCCTGCTGCCAGCCATCTGGGAGTAGGTGAACAGCACCTCACCGCTTCCCCCACATGCTTGCTCTGCGCTGTGACTTCCAGGAGCATGAGAGAGGAGCCGGTGGCCCCACGGAGATGAACAGGATGAGCTGGGTCTCCTGAATAGCAGGTGGTTCGAGGCGGCCAGCAGCCTCCAGCAGCTCCCTTCTCTCCATGCCAGTGGTGTCTGCTTCCCCTCCTGGGAACGTGTATATATGTAGCATATCATGGGGTACTGGGAAGTTGGGAGAGGTGAGACCTGGCTGCCGTTACCTGGGGTCAGGGGCTGGTGCCCAGGAGCTGCTACAGGGAGGCCCATCGATGAAGCAGGTGTCAGGGCTGTCGGAGGGGTGAGCTAGGGCCTGGGCTAGGTGAGCTGCCCCATGCAGGGAAGCAAGGCCCTCTGGGAGGAGGGTATTCAGCTCCAGGGCAGGATGGGACTCTCCCCAGGCAAGAAGCGCCTGATGTAGGGGTGCCCTCCACCTGAAGCCTGAACCACAGGGTCTCTGAGGGACTTCTACAGAAGCGTCTATTTGTCCCGGGGACAATAGCAGTGGGTCATGGAGCTTCTTGTGCCATAACGGGGACTAGCTCCTGTGAGCTTCTAAAGGGCCCAGGGCCAACCCTGTTGGCTTCCCCTCTGCTGGGGACAGTAGTTGCTTTTCTCTCCTGATGCTGGATTGGGGCCCACCCTGCTCCGCATTCCTGCTGGGGCCTGCCAGTACCCTGAGCTTGCTTTCCACATTCTCCCGGGGTACAGAGACCCAGACCTGTCTTTGGGGCCATTAGCATCTGGGGTTAGAATAGTGGGGAGCATGGAACTCCCTGGGCTCTGTGGGGACATTCAGGGTATCGGGGTGGGAGGTCTGTCTGCACTGGCCCCCTCATCTAACCAGGCTCTGGTGTAGAGGCCCTCTATTCAGGCTGCCCCCTTGGGCTTTAGCAGCCCTTGTTCAGGTAGTCTCCTTTCTGGTTTGTTCTCTGTGGGGCAGTTGGTGGGGGCTGGGGGCAGAGGCTGGCAGAAGTTACCCTGGGTAGGGAAGGGGGCAGAGGGGACTTTTAGAGCCAGCAGGCCCCACTGTATTATGTATATATTTTTCAAGGTCTGTTTTTCTAACTGAAAAGCTAAGGGCTTGGTTCCTAGCCCCGTTCTGTGGGGCACTGGGTGTGATACTCAGTTCCTTGTTCCTGGCAATGGAGGGGCTTGGGGCACTAGTTCTGGCTGTGTTCGGTGGTCTGGCCATGGGGAAGGGGCAAGAGGGCAGACAGGCCCCTTCACTGCAGTGCTGAGCCTCGATCCGCTCTGGAGCACAAGGCTGGACAGTGGTGGTCAGGCCGCCCCTGCTCCATCCCCAGGCAGCCAGGCTTTGTTTTGTGCTCTCCTGTCACAAATGCTGCACTATTGGTTCTTAGGTTTTTTATCTCCAGATCCTAATTTATGTCTATGCAAAAAATAAATGATGCCCAGGAGCTGTGGGATGTGGCTTTCATGTGGCCTTTGCACCTCACCTGGGGCAGTTGCAGGAATGAATTCTTGGCCAAATGAATGTCCCCAAAGACTTACTCCTAAAGTTCAGACACCCACACCTTTCACCTAAAGCCCAGTTGTGGTGGATGGGACCAGAGGCAGGTCTCATCCACTGTTTGTGGGTCCACGGCTGGCACGAGGAAGAAGTGAGGTGGCTTTAGTAGCTGTCATTGATAACCCCATCACCAAGGATGGCAGCCAGGGGTGGGGGGTGCTTTCCTGTCTCTCAGTGCCACTGAGCAGAAGCAGAAAAAGTTACACTTACCTACTGGCCATGTCCACTTGGAGTGCAGTGATTCTCCTCCATGGGAATTCACTACTTGCCCCTTGGACCTGTGGCTGGAAGGGACAAGGAGGTAGGGCCCTTGAACAGCCAGCAGCTGCCAGCTCAGGGGGAAAAATAGGCCCTGACCTTTCCCGAAGACAGCTCCCCAGATATAATTCAGGGTGGTTCTCTAGCCTGACTCTGGAGTCTCTCATACTGACCTCTGTGGCACCTGGCCCAAGACTGGTCCTCATCATGGCTGAGCAAATAAAGGCAGAAACCCAGTCAATAGGAAGGGCTGTGGAGACAGCCACGAGACAGGGACTGGGTGGGGCAGAAATCCAGCCTCAAAAGCCTTGGGCCAGCTCCTCAGCCTCTTGGGAAAGAGCTGGTCCTGTGCTCACTCCCCTTCACTAACACCTGCTCTGCCTCTGGTGCCATCTCAACAAAGGAGACATCCCTGAGCAGCACCGATAAACAAGTCCCTGGATCCCAGAGCCTGGGCTAGGCACATGCCCTCTGCCTGTCTGTATACACTTAAATCCTACTGGGCCTGCACAGCACAGCCCCCACACCGCCTGCTCCACGGCACTTCCCCCAACCCAACTCAACTTGCGCTGCCCTGTGTGTGGCATACTCATCTGACCTTCTCTGCCAGAAAGTCTGATGAGCCGGGACAGTCCTGACTGTGGAGTTAGGGATCAGGCCATCCCCATCCCAGCATCACAGGCCTTACCCTGGGAAAGACGCCACAAATGCCTGTTGCACACACACAAGGGTCAGGCCTTGCCATTCCAGGTGATTGGATTAACAATTTTATTCTGCATTCACTACAAAAGGGCTGGTGTTTTGTTTCAAATGTTTAGCTGGAAGGGCTGTAGGGACCCCCGTTAAACACAGTAAAGCATGGTTCCAGTCAGCCGCCTGCTGGCAGGTGTGGGCCTGGCAACTACCCAGATCCAACCCCACCCTCCTGAGTGTCTGTGGCCAGAGGCCAAGGTGGTCACCAGAGCTCCTGAATGCCGAGAATGGTTCTGGCAACTACTGCTGTTTGTAGGGGCAAAGAATTCAAATAAAATGAGGTTCTGCCATGGCTAAGTCCTGTGGAAACCCAGACCCCAAAGGCCCCTGCCATGCCGGGGGCTCAATGCCAGAGGCTTATTATGGAGGCACCAGCAGGCAGTGGCCCCTGTAAGCAGAGCTGGGACAGAGAACAGGAGGGAAGCAGCCAAGAGACAGAAGACCGGGCCGGGCCAGCAGACACACAGGAGCAGCTGCCTGGGAAAAGCCAGGGGGCAAGGCTGGCATGGGAATGAACAGCTGCTGGTGACACTTCTGAGCTTCAGTTCCCTTAACCAGAAAAACAACAAACATCGACTCAGACAGCCGCAGGGAATGTCAACATGAGCACGCGAGACCCCTGACAGTCCTAGCTGCAGCTCTCCCTTCGAGCCTGCCCAGGGCACAGAGGTGGCAGGGTGGCTAACAGCGTGCAGACCGCTCACTAAGGGAGCCCTTCCTGAGTGCAGGATACCCCAGGGTCTCACACAACCTTGATGTACTGCTTTGTCTCAGATGAGGAAACAGGTTCAGAGAAGGTTGGTAAATTTGTCCCGTGTCACCAGCTGGTGAGGGAGCCTGAACACGGAAGCCACACCTGCCTGACCAGGGAAGCTGGCCTCCTCACAGCACTGCCCTGCTCCCAGCTGTTGCCAGGGGCCCCAGGACAGGCAGATCAACTGTGTTCCCATGGCAGCACCTCCACGTGGAGGGCTGGGCAGGGAACACCACAATGTCAACTTGGAACAAGCTTTTATTTTGAATGCTGATCAGTCCATGGCCAGGGGTAGGTGGTAACTAGAAATGGCTGGAAGGAGGGGAGGAGAGGGGACCAGCAGTCCGCAAGCAGGAGGAAAGGAAAAGGTTGGGGACAGGAGGAGGCAAGGCTGAGGAAGGACCCAGCCAGCTGGGTGTCTGCCCCAGCTACAGAAGGAACCACCCCCACCCGCCAGCCTACCCTACACCTGTGGCTTCAGTGCAGAAGTCAGTCCAGGTGAGTTCAGGCCCATGCCACCATCTCTGGCCTGCACAACCCCACTCCAGGCAGGTGTTCTTCCAGAGTGCTAAATGCTCTGTGCTAAGCCTGGCTACCTGCCCTCCCCACACTCCAGTTGGGACTTTCAAACATGGAGCTCAGGCCTTCACTACTATGCTCCTGTAGCAGCCATAGGGGTGACATGGCAGGGAAGAAAGGGCTCTAGTCTCAGCCTAGCTCAGGGGAACATCTCTCCACCCCTCCAACAGGAGGTGCTGGAAAACAGGATCCTGAGCAGACCCAGGCCCCGCTGTCTGACGACCAGTGCCTAAGGCCCAACAAGAAGCAGGGTGAGGGGAGGCTCCAGGCCCTGCAGATCAGGAAAAGCTGAGGGCAGCCAGGGCCAGCCCAGGCAAGTGCAGGATTGTCTCCAAGGGGAAACCCACCAGCTGTCTTTGCATCGGTGGCAAGGGTCAGGGTCAGAGTCTGGGGTGGGGAAGAGTCCTACAATCTCATTGCCACTCCCCTCCACACGTCTACAGGTTACAACCAGAGAACTTTTGGCATGACCTGTTTGGGGGTTTAAAGGGAAAAAGGAGGAGAGAGAGAAAAGGGGAAGCCACTACCTTCTGTTAAAATGCCCAAGTCCTAGACTGGGGGTTCCTGCTCCAGCAGCAGCAGACACCAAATCCCAGAAGCCCCCAACCCAGTCTGCTCCACGAAGGGGCCCCTGAGTGCCCAGAGCAGCAGCAAGATACGTAGGGAGGGCGGCTCCTTCTGCTCCCAACATCCCCTGACGGCCCTGAGGATTCTGAGAGACAGACACACAGGTGGGCAGCCATGGAGAAGAAAGGAGAGGCTGAAAGGACCCTGGGGGTGGCACTCCACCACACACACACACACACACACACACACACAGAGAGAGAGAACAGAGAGACAGAGACATATAATAAACAGAATAAAAACTAAGGGCCCAGATGTACAAAAAATGTGCGAGGAAGAAGGTAGGGAGGAGAGTGGGAGATGGTCAGTCCTCCAGAAGTCTGGCTGCCTTCCTCAGCTTATAAATTACAAACCCCCTGGAAAATGGGGGTGGGGGCAATGCAGAGACTCTGGCTGTGGCCCGAGCAGGAGGGCTGGGTGGCGGTCATAGCTGCTCTGCCCATCTGGTGGAGCGGTGGCCAGAGTGTGAGGACCCCCTGGGTGGTAGGGGTGGGCCAGGGGAAGGTTCAGCAGCCGCTGGCAGGAGTCACACAGGCCCCCTGGGACTTCACCTTGTGGCGCTGGCCCCCTCGTCGCCGGCCTCCACTGCTGGGTTTTGGCTGAAAGAAAGAAAGGAGCTTGAGAAGCACTGGCCTATCAAGAGCAGGGCCAGAGAGCAGAGGGGCTGGTGAGAGGGGGACGGAAGATGTGTAAGCAGGTAGTGTGGTCCTCACTCCAGCCTGACCAGGAATTTACTGGGTCACTCTGCATGCAGCATTTCCCCTCTGTTTCTAAAATGGAGCCAGTGACTGCCCTGCCTTCCTTAAAGGGCGGGTGGGACACACGTGATGAGAATGTGAGAGGCGGCCGTTCAGAGAAGCACAAAGCAGAGCAGGAGAGAGAGGAAGCGAATTAACCAGAGGAAAACCCAATGGGAGACAGACAGCAGAATGGACAGACAGACCCAGGATAGCCTCCTTTTCCAAAGGGGACAGATGGAGAAAAATGCTGGGGAGAGGGGTGCAAGGGGGCACCACGCCTTCATCACTCCAGTAGAGAATGCCTGCAGGAGAGAGCTGGCAGGAGAGGCCGAGTAAGAGCCGCACCGGCACATCCCAAGGCCACCCCCGCTTCAGGATGTGTGCATGTCAGGGAGGGGACAGAGGAGGATCCTCTAAGGCAGTGTCTCTCAAACCTGTTGGACTGCAGGGCACACATACATCACTTGGACACTCACACAAGCAATACTTGCAATACTTACTATGAAAGGGAAGCTTTGACATTTTTCTGTTCTATTTTATTTCATTAAAACCAAATGCTAGTTAGGGCCAATTAAGTTGGTTCCAGGTGGGCTATATTCCCTGGTTTGGAAAGCACTACCTTATAGCTTTACAAACAAATGCCTCACACTTAGGGGCACTTAAGTGACAGAGTTGTTGAGGAGACCCTCCAGCCAGGCTTGAGGCTTGCCTACATGTCACCCTTACCAAATCACAGTAAAAGCCACAGCCCCCACCACCATGCCAAAGCCTCGAGGGGCCCACACTCACCTGAGGCTGAAGATTGCTGGACCCAGCTGGTTGTCCAGCCCCTAGAGAGGAGGCTTCATCTCCAGGTGGGGGTGCTCCTACTGCTGGCCCGCCAGATGGGCCCCCCTCATCCCGTTTCATCAGGGGGCCCTTTTTCGTCGACTGCATTTTAATCTGCTGGGGCTTGGAGTTCATCGGGGAGTTGTTGGTGGTCTGGAGGAGCTGTGGGAGCCATGGAGGAGGACGAGGCTAGAGCTGTAGAGCAGGGCCATTGGCTTGGCTACCCTCACCCCCAACCCCTTCTCCAGGGACTCCCATTCCTTGCCCTTGCCACTTCAGGACAAGGTGGAGGGCAGGAAGGCCATGAAAGGCCATGAAGAGGCATTCTCATCCTCACTCAGCAGCCCAGGACTGCTATGGCCCTGGGGTGATGCCTCACTTCCTGCCTCTGCCCCGCCCAGAAAGGCTCCTTTTATCTGCTACAGGTGTTGTTCCTGCAGAGAAATGATCTGCTACTATTATCTGCTACAGGTGCTGTTCCTGCAGAGAAATGATCTGCTACTATTATCTGCTACAGGTGCTGTTCCTGCAGAGACATCTGTAAACTTCGCTCCCACCTCCTGCTCAGTCCAGCCCCCCAGGTCCAGAGCCTGCCCAGAGCCTGGCAAGTGAAGCTCTGGGCTCTCCTCATTGCTAAGCTGGTGGAGACTCCTCAGAGCATGAGCTGCAGCTCCAGTCCCAGGACCCTGCTGCTGGCCCCGTGACAAGAGTCTAGGGCAAGTGTTAAGTCCAGGCCTCCCAAAGAGACCAAGTGAATGTCTCATCAGCTGGAAACATTTGGAGTTTGGCTATTCAGAAATCTTAAAAGCTGCCAGCCAGAAGTAACTGCCTTGAAATCTTCCCTTGTGGCGCAACTTCTATCTCATACAAAGCAAGAAAGAAGCCCAGTGAGTCCCAGAGGACATTACAGTGTTTGCTGCAGCCTTAGCCAAACTCAGCCAGTCCCAGGGGCATGCAGGCCTTCAAGGACATCTGCAACCCCAGGTTGACCATCAATGGGGGCCTTTTCTGGAGCCAAGGCCAGCCGAAGACTGATTCCAAGATCTCAGACAGGCTGGGGCCAGTACCTCCTTTGTATGGAGCAGGGGTCAAACCCCTCTATCAAATGCCTCTCCCCAAGACCAAGAGCAAGGTCTGCAGAGGGCAAAAGGTAGGTCCTGGGACACACAAACAGCATAAGCCCCAAGAGAACTCAGGTCCATAACCCCTGCATCGTCCAGCACTCACTCCAACCAGACCTCTGCTCTGACAGGAGACCTGAGACATGGCCCCAGTGAGGCCAGAGGAACCCTTGCCAGCACCATGGAGGCTGAGCCTGGCAGGGCCCAGACATTCTGTCACCGTTTTCTATGGAGGAAGGCCACACCCCAACCCTACTTCTCCTCTCCATGGTCACCAGTGCCCAGGACAGGAGGCCACGGGATACCTCTAAAGGAGTAGAGAGATGGCACCGAGGCCACACCTCAGTGGGTCCAGCTCTCCCAGGGTAGTGACTAACCTCTGCCCTGTGCTCAAGGTCACAGAACAGGAGTGGCCCCTGGTGCTTCCTGGAGGCAAGGCAAGGTCTGCCCTGGCCATACCTTGGTGATGGTGCCAACAGCCTTGGTGCGGCCTTCCCGGAACACCAGCCGCTGGTCTATGTGCAGGTACTCAGGGGTCTTGATGAAGCGGAAGTGTACAGTGGCCTTGTCCCCAGTACGCAGACAGTCCTTGTCCATGCTCAGAATGGTGGCTGTCTGCCTGATGCTCCCACAGTGCACTGTCAAGGGAGCCAGAGGTCAGAACAGGCTGGAGCCACCTGGTGGCTTCCAGACAAGGGGAGGCAGTGAGTGAAAGCATGAAATATGCTTGAGCTGTGGAAGGGCGAGGGCTTATCTCTGGGGCCACAGACCCCTGTGAAGCCTGCTCTTGGCTCTGATCCTGCTCTACCGTCTACCTTTTTCTCCAGCTAATGCCCACCTGTCATCCCCCACCCCCGGGCCCTGTGCAGACAAGGGTCTTAGTTCCTGGGATTACAGCATACTCTGCACATGTGCCTCCTTGCTGGACTGTGGGTTTCTGTGGGGAAGGGTCCTTGTCCATCTACCTCATCTTTGTTCCCAGCATCTTAGCAACACCGCTGGGCACACAGCAGTGTTCAGCAGACACTAGCTGAAGGAATGCATGTGAGGTCCTTGAGGAAAGGTCTGGGTCTCAGAGCCCAGCCCTCACTGTTTGTGGGAGTGAATCAACTCTGTGGCTCATGGGTAGAACAGGAGGAACAGTATCACTAAATAGGAAGGAGACCCACCACGCAGCTGCAGCTGGAACTGGGGGGCTTGGGTTGCTGGAGCACCTTCTGACGGGAGCTAGCACCAGGGCCTCCTGGGCTGGCAGGGCCTCAGACACCTACCCATGGCCTGGTAGCGCGGGCTAATTGTGGTGGGGTGGTGGAGGACGAGAATCTCGGCCTCAAACTCCCAGGAGGCTTGGGGATTCAAACGTGGGGAAACCATCACCATGCCCTTCCGGATGGACGAGCGCTTGATCTGAAAGAAAGAGGGAACCCCAGCCCTCAGGGACAATGATGCCTTCTGGTTTCGCCCCTGGTCTCAGGGACCAAGAGTCTCTCTAGGGGTAGGGACCACCCCAACTCGGCCTGGTTTCCTCACCACTGGACCACAAGCCTTCTAGGGTGTACAGCAGGAGCAGCCTCAGTGCTCCATGGGAAGAGTCAACACTGTTACTCGGAGTCAGGAAGGCTTCATGCAGGCATTAGCACTTTAGCTGCTGGGCCATGAAGGATGGATGAGGAGGCAAAGGCAGGCAAGCATTCAGGGGGAAGGAACAGGTGAGCATGACCTGATCACTGTGGGGAAGGACTTTTCCTGGTTAACTTGGCTGGTGGGTAAGGTAGGTGACCCCAGAAATAGCACCCACCCCAAACCCCAGAAGACAGAAGGCTGAATGGAAAGAGGATTTGGCACAGATCCCAACAGCCCTACATAGAAGGATCCTTGCACAGCAGGGATACTCCTATCTGACCTTAAGATTGAGCTCAGGGCACCGTGCTCAGGCACCAGAGGGAGAAACAGAGCTTAGGAGGCAGGTAGTCCTCGCTCTAGCACTTCCAAGCTGTGTGTCTTGGGCAAGTCCCTGGGCTCTGAGCCTCAGTTTTCTCATCTATAAAAATGAAGCCAGTAATCTCAACCTTGCAGAGCAGCCATGAGGACGGGAGTGGGTGAGTGCGGCATCTGGCCCAGAGCCTAGCATAATGGAGTCTGAGGGGACTTTTCAGTATCATTGATACTCACCTTCTTCAGCGCAAAGGATGCTGTTTGGCCACCCCGCACCTCCTTGACAGGCATGCGCTTGCGATGGATGGATTTTACAGCAATGGACAGGAAGTTACCCAGGGGGTCTGGGCCCAGCAGCAGCGTGTCATTCAGCTTGATCAGACCTCTCAGTGTTGTCCCCGACACTACTGTCCCCACACCCTGCCAAGGAGAAGACCCTGGCCTCATAAGTCCATCCCCAGCACAGACCCCACCCCTTGATGCACTGTAGGATGTGTCCACCCAGCCACCTGCCCAGAGCCACTCACTGGGACAGAGTAGGTGTCATCGATCTGAAACTCAGCAGGCTCCTCCTCCCTGTAGCTGGTGCGGGGGGAGAGGAGGTTGAGGAACATCTTCAGCAGATCTAGGTTCTCGCCTGTAACATTGGAGATCTGGAATATCGGGCACATCCTAAGCAGAGGGAGAAGAGGAAGGAAGAAAGCAAAGAGGAGCTCAGGAGGCCAGCTCCTCCCCTGATACAGGACGGGGACAGCAAGAGGGCTCAAGGAACAGATGCCACTATTTGTGACCCTACCCCTCCCTCACCTGCCTCCGAGGGCTTGACCTCTCTGCCCTGACCTAGCAAACTCCTGGCTACCCTGCTCTGAGGCCTTCTTCTCTCACTCAGTTCTGTCTCTGACACCTGTCCTCTCCTCCCTGTCCTCCACCACTGCCCTAGTTTGGAACCTCATGACTGCTGCTTCCTCAAGCACACGCATGCTTGCTTAAAACCCTTAAGCACCTTTCCACTGCAGGGAAGACACCTGAATCCCTCTCCCAACAAAGAGCCCTTTGCGTGGGCTTGTAGGCATCTCTGCAGATTCACTTCTTGCAAATTCCTACATTCCAGCCACACTAGGGAACTTTCCCTTCTCCTAAAACCTTGGCACTTTTCTGCCCTTATGGATTTGCTCACTCTGACCTTCCTTCCTAAATTATTTCCCCTTTACTGAAATACCAGGCCCTCTCACCCTTCTGAGCTCATCTCAAATACCATTTCTTCCATAAATCCCTTCCTGGATGGACACTCTCAACTCCTCTGAGTTCCTGGAGAGCTTTTTTTCTGTTACACGTGATTGCATCTGGTTTTTCAGAGTCCTGCAAACAGTCTCTATCACTCCTATTTAGGGTGAATGAATTAAAATCCTTTAGATTAGGAATTAGACATTCCCCACAGCTCCTAGAATAGTGCACAGAATAGGCACTGGAAATATGAACAAGCTCAAATGGGGCTGCCTGAAACATGCCCCCTCTTCTGGCCAACTGATGGTACTGACGATCACATCAGGGCAGAGGCATTGGCAAAAAGCCAGGCTGCTCTGAGCGAAGAGGCAGAGTTCATAGAGTTCACCATTATCAAGAGAACATCTCTAACCAAGGAACTGAACACCATGAGGACAAGGACTGTGTTCAATTCAACTCTGAATCCTCAACATCTAGATGAAGAGACTGGCAGAACAAACATCCAATAAATATTTATGGAATGAAAGAATACATAATGAGTAAATGCCAAACCTGATCTATGATTAGTGAGCTTTTGAGGAACAACAGTATAAAAACCTGAGTTACAAAAATGGCTGTGTATCTGCCATCATCAGCCAGGCACAGCGCTAAGTGCTCTGCATACTTCATTTCCAACATTCATCGGAGCCCTACAGGGAAGGGAATGTTCTTCCCAATTCACAGATAAGGACACTAAAGTCTCAGCCAGGATGCTAACCTCAGGAACGCCAGCACCTCACAATCTGGGTTACATGATATAAATGCATGGGAGACCCTGTGCTAAGATCAGAAACTTCTATTTCCACCAATCTCTGAATAGGAAGAGGTGTTCTGATGTGCTGTTTTCATGAGACCTCATGCCCAAACCGACAGCCATTCCAGGCCCATCACTCACTATGGTCCTGCCTGCAGGGGTGCCTGCCTGAAGTGTGCGCTCCCCACCCATTACCTTTCGGAGCTGAAGTTGGAGGCTGTGACAATCACATCATCCTTGCTCTGCACCAGCACAGGGATCTTCCGGCAGCCTGGTGACTTCAGCAGGCGCTGTAACAGCTTCAGGGTTTCTTAAAGGGTGAAATGGAAGAGAATTAGGGGGACACAGCCTTCTCTTTGACCAGGCTTCCAAGGCAAGATGGGTCCACTCATTACTGACGCAAGCAGGAGACAGACAGATAGACGGACCAGTGTTAAATGCCACAATGCCTGGAGAAGCAAAAAGGAGGATCGAAACTTTGGGTGTGCTAGAATAAGGAAACCACAGAGAGGCCTTCTTTTCTAGGGTTCTGCAACTGAAACCTGGCAGATTTCTCTTGTGTCTAGATGACCTGCCTCCTGTAGGCATGTGACCTGAGGGTCCCCAAGAAAAACAATGCAGTTCACACTTCAGTTCTCAAAATGCACTACTTCCTGGAAAAAAATCTCATCCAACAAAAGGATCTCTTAGACATTTAGGAGTCTACAGAGACCCTTATTATGAGGCCTCCCAAAGGGATACATTTCTACAATCTTTAGCAGTGAGGGAGAAAGGCACAAAGCCCTGGTCCTGCAACCCTGTGTCAAAGCTCTGGTAGTAGCAGGTCATTAGACCCTCTGTCCAAACTTCCCCATATATATCCAGCTTAGCTGGTAGAGCCCAACTCCTTCTGCCTGGCATCACCTGAAAAGAGATGCGAGATTCAGGATCTCAGGAACTCCGCACTTGGAACCGGAAGGAACAAGGAAGAGGATAATTCTAGGCTGTGCTCAGACCAAGAACTAAATAGGGGAAGAAGTAGCAAAAGATTCTGGGCTGATGGAAATTCAGGCCAAGATCTAAGTACAAGACAAAGAAAAGACATTTTACCCGGGGCACCCCTGTGTACTGAAGATGGCAGCTGCTGTGGGAAAGTTGCTCTGAGCCTCAGTTGCCCGACCTGTAAGTGCCATTCCTTGGGGCATTTCTGCCATGGCAGCCCTCAGGCCTGCTGCTTCTGGGAGAACAAGCTTGACAAACATATTACAGTCTGGTTCTGGTCAAGCAAAATTCATTAGCTCCAGGTCCTCATGTCATGCACCTGCTGTCACCCAGCATGTGCCCTATTTCAAGTATATAGCCACTATCAATGGAGAGTTCAAAGACCTAAGCCTTGATGTTTTAAGGGGGAAATATTTGATGATTTTCTTCTATCCTCTGGATTTCACTTTTGTGTGTCCTACAGAATTTTTTTTTTTTTTTTTTTGAGATGGAGTCTTGCTCTGTTGCCAGGCTGGAGTGCAGTTGCATGATCTCAGCTCACTGCAACCTCCACCTCCTGGTTTCAAGCAATTCTCCTGCCTCAGCCTCCCAAGTAGCTGGGACTACAGGCACAGGCCACCATGCCCAGCTCAGAAATTGTTGCTTTTAGTGACAAAACTAAGGAATTTCATGATGTGAACTGTGAAGTTATTGTGGTCTCAGTGGACTCCCACTTTAGCCATCTTGCCTGGATATATACACCAAGAAAGAATGGTGGTTTGGGCCACATGAACATTGCACTCTTGTAAGATTTAACTAAGCAAGTTTCCTGAGCCTACAGTGTGCCGTTCGAAGGTCCTGGTCTTACATTAAGAGGTCTCCTCATAAATGACCCCAATGGAGTCATCAAGCACTTGAATGTCAATGATGTCTCAGTGGGCTGAAGCATGGAAGAAACCCTCTTCTGGGTGAAGGCATTCCAGTGTGTAGAAACCCATGGAGAAGTCTGCCCAGCAAACTGGACATGGGGTTCTCCTACAATCACGCCAAATCCAGCTGCTTCCAAAGAATGTAAATCAGTAGATCACCCATGTGTATCTGCACCTTCTCACCCCAGAGAAGAACCACAGTTGAAACCTGCTCTTATCATTTTAAAGATGATAATTTGTAGAAGGCAAGGAACCAATTATGCCTATATTCATAACTATTACTCTAAATGTTTTGTTTCTGTAATATTAGCTAAGGCCTTTTAAACATGGTTAGTTGCTAGTATAAGGAATCCCTTATTGGTAACATCTTGTTGGCTGGCTGGCTAGCTAGCTAGTTTCTACAGAACATAATTTGCTTCTGTAGAAGGCAATTCTTAGATCATGTCTTCAATGGCAACACTCTCCTGTCTTAGCCTTACTTGAATCTTGCCTACAACAAAGTAGAGCAACACACATTGAAAGCTTCTGATCAAGGGTCCTGAAATGTTCATCTTGAACGTCTTTGTATTAAACTGAATTTTCTTTTAAGCTAACAAAGATCACAGTTTTCAGTTGTTATCAGCAGTCTAATTTAACTCCTGCAATGAATGTTTATGTGACTGAAGCAAATGTGAATATTATTTTAGAAAGTGGCAGAGCGACTGATCATGCATGATCCCTCATCCCTGATATTTATAGTATATGTAGTCATTTTTCTTATTTTATTCATTAGCTAACTTTGTCTATATATATTTCTAGATATTGATTAATGTAATAGATTATAAAGGATATTTATTGGATCCAGGGATTACATTTTGAAATTATTATAATTATTTTCTTTGCTGAAGTGTTTGATGTCAAACATATGATAAAAATAAACGTATTGTAAAATTAAAGAGAACTAATAAAAAATTTTTAAAAAGGAAAGAAGTTTAGTAGGGACCTCTGCCTCCCAATCGGAGGAGCTGCTGCTAGCCGGAGGCCTCACTTACCTTGCAGGATGTTGGCAGGACACATGTCAATCTTGGTGACTACCACAAAGACAGGTACATTGAGTGCCAGTGCCAAGCCTAGGTGTTCTTTGGTCATCCCCACAATGCCAGCATTGCTGCCCACCTGCCCCAACACAGAAAGAAACTGTCAGGATGAGAGAGAAAGAGATTGCTGCTGGGTGGACACAGGGGCTCAAAGGCAGATGTGGATGCGAGCTGGGCTGGGCAAAAATCGCTTTAACCCCTGACTCAATGATGTGGGCTGTCAAAATAGGAGGAGAATAGCAAATAATAAAAAAGATAAACCCAGTCAAGGAAAACAACTGTCTTGAGCCATCAAAGTGAATCCAGGACAGGAGTGGTGGCTCATGCCTGTAATCCCAGAACTTTGGGAGGCCAAGGCAGGCAGATCACTTGAGGCCAGGAGTTTGAGATCATGCGGGGCCACCTGGTAAGACCCCGTCTCTACAAAAAAACACAAAAATTAGCTGGGGGTGGTAGCATGCAACGTAGTCGCAGCTACTTGGGAAGCTGAGGTGGGAGGATCACTTGAGCCTGGGAGGCTGAGACTGCAGTGAGCCGTGATCGAGATGCTGTACTCCAGCCTGAGAGACAGAGACTCTGTCTCAAAGAACAACAGCAACAATAACAACGAAAAGTGGATTCAGCTTAACATCCCTTGCCCTGAGTTTCCCCATCTGTAAAATGGGGAGATAACAATATCCACTTCAGAGGGTCACTTGATTTTTAAATGTCATAACACACATGAAGCGTCCAGCACACAACCATCATGAACTAGGTGTTTAAGCAACCGCCCCCGTTATTACTGTTACTATCCTTCCAGTAACAATAAATGTTTCCAAGTATCACCGTAAAGACTGGTTACATAAATCAGGGCCCATGTATAAAATGTGCTGTACAAAAGAAAGAATAAATTCTTATCTACTGATATGGATGAATCTCTAAGATATGTTTTTAAGAGGGAGGGAAAAAGCAAGATATATATAGAATGCTATCATAAAAAGAGGTGAGTGGTTAGCTGGGCATGGTGGCTCACACCGGTAATTCTGGCACTTTGGGAGGCCAAGGCGGGTGGATCACCTGAGGTCAGGAGTTCAAGACCAGCTTTGCCAACATGGTTACACCCCCTCTCTCCTAAAAAAAAAAAAAAAAAAAAAAAAAAAAAAGCTGTAGAAAATAAAAGGTGGGAAGGATAAGTGGTAATTAATTAATGCCTTAAAAAAAAAAAGCAGCTGAAAGACGTGGGAAACATCTGAAGTAACATAAATGCAGAATAGATATTGGAGGATATTAGGTAACTATTATTCATTTTCTTGATTGTAAACACAGTAAGATACCAGCCTAACTTTTACGCTGAGTGTTTGAGGGTGAAAGGTCACAATGTTTATATTGTGACTTTGTCTGGGGTGAAGACATTTCCACTATTTTCAAGTGATTCAGCCAAAAAAAAAAAAAAAAAAGCCCCAAACTAAACTTATATACTTGGCTGGGCACGGTGGCTCATACCTGTAATCCCAGCACCTTGGGGGGGGGGGGGCGCCAAGGTAGGAGGATTACTTCAAGCCAAGAGTTTTGAGACCAGCCTGGGCAACATAGCAAGATCTCATCTCTAAAAAAATAAAAAAACAGTATTAGCCAGGCATGGCTGTGCATACCTGTAGTCCTAGGTACTAGGGAGGCTGAGATGGGAGGATCCCTTGAGCTGAGGAGTTTGAGGTTACAGTGAACTATAATCGCACCACTGTACTCTAGCCTGGGTCACAAAGCGAGGCTTTGTCTCTTTAAAAAAATTAAATAGGTTTTCATAATCGCCTTCTTTGAGAAAAAACAAAATTTAATAGGGCTGGATGCAGCGGCTCACGCCTGTAATCCCAGCACTCTGGGAGGCCGAGGTGAGCAGATTGCTAGAGGTCAGGAGTTCAAGACCAGCCTGGCCAACATGGTGAAACCCTGTCTCTATTAAAAATAGTAAAAATTAGCTGGGTGTGGTGGCACACCTGTAATCCAGCTACTCGGGAGGCTGAGGCAGGAGAATCCCTTGAACCCGAGAGGTGGAAGCTGAAGTGAGCCAAGATCACACAATTGCACTCCGGCCTAGGCAAGAGAGCAAGACTCCACCTCAAAAAAAAAAAAATTAATAAAAATTATATATACACATATGTACCCATCATATATACATATAACTATTGCAAATTTTGGGGGTTTTTTTGAGACGAAGTCTCACTCTGTCACCCAGGCTGGAGTGCAGTGGCGTGATCTCAGCTCACGGCAACTTCTGCCTCCCAGGTTCAAGCAATTCTTTGCCTCAGCCTCCTGAGCAGCTGGGATTACAGGTGCCCGCCACCACACTCAGCTAATTTTTTTGTATTTTTAGTAGAGCTGGGGTTTCACCATTTTGGCCATGCTGGTCTTGAACTCCTGACCTAGTGATCCACCCACCTCAGTCTCCCAAAGTGCTGGGATTACAGGCGTGAGCCACTGTGTCTGGCGACAAAATGTTCAAGATTGCTGAATCTAAGTGGCGAGTTTATAGTATTCATTATACTATTCTTTTATCTTTTCTGAATGTTTAAAATTGGAGGGAGAAAATATACACACATGTGTTGGTCTGAGTACAAAATATCTCTGGCAGGTACACAAGAAACTAGAAATACTGGTTGCCTCTGGGAAGAAACTGGACAGAGGCAGAAGGGAGACTTTTCACTATTTTGTACCATGTTAAACCAGAAGAAAATTAAAAAGAAAAACTGCTGTGATGTATTTACACAGTGCTCTATCCACTCCAGTGTGTCCTGGAGATGCCCCTTGGGTCACCACAGCTCCCAGGTGAGTCACCCCGGCTGGCACTTCCCTCTCTCTCCACCAGGACACCTCCACAGTCTTTCCCCTAAGGCTTTCCGTGCCCTTCAGCCACCTTTCCTATCCAATGCAGACTCACTTTTGCTCTTCCCAACCTGGAGAAGAGAGTGCACTACAGCTCTGTTTTCTGTATATCTTAAATATTTTTTTCCTAGAAACTGAATACCATGGAACTATAATGAGATATTTCATTGTTTTCTACAGAAATGTTAATATTTGGATCACAACCAGTAAGTCAGATAATACATACGTAATATTTTGTCTAGGGTGAAGACATTTTCATTAATTAGTCTTACTCACTGTAGCTGAGCTGGAAAAATGCTTATTCCCAACCAGTTTCTATACCCTTCTTCATATCAACCCAACAACTCCCCCAAATATGCCCTCTGGATCATCTACTGAGATCTCTTCCTGGTGAGCAGCTTTCCTCAGCCCAGTCAAGAAGCTGGTCATGGCCATTTGCAACATTCAAGGAGATGGGAAAGGCATGCTGAGGTCCCAAGAGCCTCAGGCAGAGAGGCTGTAAGTGTTGACATGGTATGCTCTGCCTCCCTTTACTGCTCCAGTTTGGGGAGAATTTGCTTGAGAACCTGTGTTTGTGGAGCAACTTGATCAAGTCTGCTATGAACAGATGCTCATGTTTACTACATTTATTAATACAGGCAGCTGAAGGAATCGAGAAATGGGGAAAGTTTTGGGAAGGGCTTGCCAAGGGAACACTCAAGGCACGTGTGTCTCTGACTCTCTCCCTTCCCGCCCTCCCTCTTCCTTCCTCCTGCTGTGAAAGCTGTGGAGATGTGCACAAGGTTACAGGCCTTGCGGCTTCCCTCAGCACTCCCATGTCTGTCCAGGGAGGAAGATCAATGGGTCACAAAGGCAGGCTTAGCAATGGGATCCAACACAGAGCCCTCTGCTCCTTTTTTTTCTCAGTTAATCTTATTAGATGAGATGCTTAAAAATTTTTTTGTTTGTTTTTAATGTTCCTAGCAGGAATAGCTGCTTAAAAATTTAACCACACTTGATCCTAAGCTTTCTGGGAGCCTCTGGACAGCCTTGTTCACTGCTGTATCATCAGACCTCACATGGTACCCAGCACACAGGAGCCTCTCAACAAGGGCTGTGCACTGGCCGATCTTCCTCCCACGCTCTAGGAGAGGCCACCTCTCAGGGCCTCTTGACTGTGGCCTGTGCCTCCTTGTGGCTCTCTTCTCCATTTCTTCCCCAGGCCCACCCCCATCTAAAGGTACTACCTACCTAGTGTCACCTCCTCAAAGTAGCCCAATCCTCTGCAAAAAAACATTTCTGAAGGTAACAAGCCCCAGGAGAAACCCTTCTCCATGCCTCTGCAAAAAATAAGACAGGTCTTCAAGGGTACCTGCTTTTTACCAAAAAGATCCCTTCCCTAGTCTCATGTAAGGGAGAGATCAAGGTTCACACCTTGAGAAAGACCATTACTCAGAGCACTGGGCACCCCCGCAAAACTTGCCAGTCTCACCCAGTATCAAAGCCCCAAACCAACAGGCCTCAGTCTCAGAACAGTTTCAGGCTTGCACATAACCAGCCCCATGCAGTCCTGCTGAAGCCTCCCCTCCAAGGGGCACCTCCCACTCACCATGAGCATGCAGAAGTCAGGCAGATGGCCTGTCATGCCGAAGACAGTGGTTTTCAGGTACTTCTCATGACCAGCCAAGTCGATGAAGGTAATGACCTTAGTGGACTTCTCACAAATCTTAGTCCACTCCAGGCTGCCACCGTGGCTGTCAGGCTTGTTCACTACATTGCCTTCGCTGTCAAAGCCCAGAATGTCGTTGCCCACACTGCTGGTGCGACCAGATTCAATTTCATGTTTGTGGCGGAAGAGTTTCTGGCGGGCGAAGCCTCGGCCATTGTCCAGCTCCCCATGTGTCAGGACACCCAGGAGGGTGCTTTTGCCAGCATCCACATTGCCCACCACTGCTACCCTGTGTGTACATGAACCCATACATCTGTGTGAGAGTTAGTGCATGAGTGAAGTGGAGCACCCACTCACAACCCCAGTAACTGGATCTGCAAGTCCGGGCTTGCCCCTGAGCCCCTCCAGTTCATGGCTCCTCCTTGAGCAGAAGGAGCACAGTGGGAAGGTTCCTGGAGCTGCTGCTGTGAGCATGAGAAGGGCCCGGACTCCCAAAGTGGCTATCTCCCTTAACTCCCGCTAGCTGCCAGGTGCTGCCAGGAAGAGCCACAAGGCTACCAGAGGCACAAAACCCTCTTCTCCATGACCCTGGTTTCCAGGCTCACAGGCTGAAGGGAAAACAAACACACCCACAGAGAATGGCCACAGAATGCATGGCTGGCCTCTCTTCATGTTCTTCCCAAAGGGAATTCTCTAGGGACAGGGAAGTACAGAATTAGAGAAAGGAGCCACCACCTCCCCGGACACCCAGACACTCTTTCCACACCTCAGGAGGGGAAAGGATGGAGCCGACATGCTGAGTGCCACAGGCTCAGTCACCATCCTCCGTGAAGAATGGACCCCACAGCGTCCTGAGGCCTCCTCACCTGACCTCCAGGAAGTCGTTGTCTCCGACTCGTTTCCGAACCAGGTAATCACGCACACGGCCCCCGGCTTCTTGCCGTTCCCGCAGGAGGATGACATCGGCCTCTATCTGTTCCGCCATGCTCTTCACTGTGGCGTAGGAGGCCTCCATGTCAGCTTCACTCAGCCCATACTCTGTCCCATCTGGTGACAAGAGCCCAGACATCAGCAGGAGAGGGAGTCCTGACCAACCAGCCTGCCAGGAACCCCACCTAACAAAGGCTACTACCTCCCAACCCCAGCACTGCAGAGGAACAGGGGTGCTCTCCACCCGAGAGAAAACTTGGGAACACATCAAGTTAAAACTTGACAGTGCCACAGACCTCCTCATCAAGCAGAACATTTGCTAATTCATTCAACAACAGTCACTGAGGCTCTCCCAGGTTTTATGCCAACCCTCATGCTGGGTACAAGGACTACAGGTGCCCCTAGCGAGCTCACAGCCCAGCAGGGGAGGCAGATAGAAAATTAATTAATTGCAATACAGCTTGAGTGCTGCACTCTAGGACTCTGCGAAGAGATCGGAAAGCACTGCCTAGGGAAGCTGAGGGCAGTTCTGCAGAGGGCTGATGCCAAGCTAGGTCAACAAGTGCTGGGCCTGCAGAAGAACAGGGAAGGACCTCCTAGCCAGAGGAACAAAGCGTAGCGTAGCAGATCATGGCATGTTCAGGGACCAGGAAGCAGCTCAGCATGTTGGGGAGCAGAATGGGTGACATGGAGTGGCAGGAGACCACATGAGAGGTGGAAGTGGCACAACAGACGGACAGCAGCGACACACTTTCCACACCAGGCAGTGAGATGCCCAGGGGCTGAGGCAGGGGAGTAACATGACCAGATGGCTGTGGGTTAGAAGGATCTCCTGGGTAGCGGTGCTGAGTGTGCACCAGCAAGGGAAAGGCCAGTTAGGAAGTCATTCTAAGTAATGCAGGCAAGAGATAAAGACAACAGAAAGATGGAGGAAAATGGGGAAGGAATTCAGAAACATTTTAGAAATAAGATTTTTAACCAAGGCAGCTCAGCTGACATGTTTGAGCTCAGGACAAGGAAGGGAACCAGACAGAGGGCAGGACCAACCGACCAGTTATTGAGCTCCTACTATATGACAACCTGTCAGCTGCTTTCCATGAGGTGTCGGATTTAGTTTCCACAATCACTCCCTCAGCCTTTCCCAGCTATCCTGTCTCCCACAGTGCCCCTGCTCCTTCCCCTGGCTGGCTAACCTCTTCAGTAACTGTGACTCTCTTCCGTCGAAAGGCCTTGCAGCACGAAGTACTCTCCTTGTCTCTTTTTCTCTTCCTCCCACTCCAAACAAACTCCTAAACTAAGGAAAACCACCCCCCTTCCCTTTCCCTTGTTTATCTGCAAAGCTACCATCCCGTTTTTCCTTTCACCATCAAACATCTCAAGAGTCATCAACACACGTTGACAGTACTACCCCACCACCTACTCACTCAAAATCTGCCCACTAAGGAAGAAACCACAGTTGTTACATGCCACCAGTGGCCTTTTTTTTTTTGAGATGGAGTCTCGCTCTATCACCCAGGCTGGAATGCAGCTGCACAATCTCAGCTCACTGCAACCTCCGCCTCCCAAGTTCAAGTGATTCTCCTGCCTCAGCCTCCCGAGTAGCTGGGATTACAGGTGCCTGCCACCATGCCTGGCTAAATTTTGAATTTTTAATACAGATGGGGTTTCACCATATTGGCCAAACTAGTCTCGAATTCTGGACTTCAAGTGATCTGCCCACCTCAGCCTCCCAAAATGCCGGGATTACAGGCGTGAGCCTCCACGCCCGGCCCACCAGTGGCCTTCTAACCTCTCTCTCCAATGCCCTCTTCTTGACTCCTCCAGCTTTTGATACTGCTGGCCACTCTGCCTTTCCTTTTTGAAGCACTTCCCTCCCACCCTGCTTGCCCATCACCTGACCTTTCCTGACGTGCCTCCCCACCCCTGTCCCCCGCTCCCGTCTCCTGAATGCTAGTCTTTTCCAGTCGTGTGTCAGTGACCCTCTTCTGTTTCTGCCAAACTTTCCCCTTGGCCATCTTGTTCTATGGCTTCAGCTGTCATTCTGAAAACTATAAAAACACTTATTCCTAACACCATCCTATGCTCAGAACTCCAGACTGAAGTTCCCGTTGTTTGGATGATAACTCCTAGAAGTCTGATATCCAAATTCAATACCCCCCCACCAACCCTCTTTTAAACAACAGCACAAACACTAACAATATTAATAAAGCATTTTGGTTCTTACTGTAATCTTATGAGGTAGGCGTTACTGTTCCCTTTTCATTTAACAGTGGGGTAAAAAGAACCCAAAGAAGTCTCAGAGCTGGGAGGGGCCATGAGTTCAGGTCTTCGGATTCCAAATCTAGAGCCTTTTCCTCCAGCGCAAGGGTTCCTCTTACTGCCTGACCAGTTCCTTCTTTATTTCTGACAATGACAATACCATCTCTCTAGCCACCAGTCTCACCAGTCCAGTCCTGCTGATTCTAGAATTTTACCTTGCCTTCTTCCCCGACGTCTGCCCTTTTCGCCATTCCACAACCACCAGCCTGGTTCAGGCGCTTATTCTACCTGAATCACCCCACAATAGACTCTTCACTTTGGTCTTTACAAATTCAGTCTCTATTCCCTCCAACCATCCCCTCAGGTTCCTAAATAAAGCACAGCTCTGATGCTGTCACTTCTAAGTCAAAGCCTCTGAAAGGCTCCCCAGGCCCAGCTGCTTAACAGCCTCCCCATTTGTGCCATACTCCCTCCTCACTCGTACTCCCTCCTCACTCACCCCTTGTAAGCTCTGTCCTGGTACAAGTGGCCCCATCACACACACAGCACTCCCCCTTCCTTGTGCTGGGGTTCTCTGCAGGATCCTAGCTCTACACCTTTGCTCGTGGATTTCCTATCCCGAAAACCCAACAGTGCACCTCCTCCTAGCAAAATCCTACTCATTCTGCCCACAAACGTTTGTGTCTCCCTTACATTTGCCATGTACTGCCTTGTGCAACAGTGTTTTGGATACAGGTCCTCTCCTCCCCCTACAATACAAAAGCATCTCGAAAACAGGGCCCACATCGCAACAATTTCCTGATGCCCCACAACCAGTGCCTTTCCTATATCAAGTCCTCAAACGTTTGTAAAGTGTAAAACAAATGAACAAAGAGGAGTTTCTAAATGCATGGCCAAGCAAGCTGTGAAGGCCTTTCAGGTTAGAGAGGTGCTTGCTGGAAGTGGTCCTGAGAAGGCTGGCTAACCCTGCCATGCTTCCCAGGCTCCCAATTCTATTCACCCTCCCCTGCTTCTGTTCTTTCAGGTCCTGCTCCACACCAAGGGCATCATCAACATCACCTTGTCCATCAGGGCTCTCGTCACATTACCCATCTCCAGCATGCAACACATTCCTCACTCTGTAGAAGTGGAGACAAAGGTGGAGGAGAAAAGCTGCAGAGGTCCAATTACTAAAGGCCACATACTCAGCCATGCCAGGCCCTAATCAGATTTCCATCCTGCTGGCTCATTTACCTTTCCTATATGGATTCTCCTGATCTACAGGCTGCAAAGCCTTCCTAGACTTTTAGAATAAAAGTCTAACCTCTTTGACATGGCATTCATTCAGAATCCGACCCCTGCTTTCCTCTGTCCAGCCTCTCCTCCTACCACTCAGGACCTCACACTCTCCACTCATCCTACTGGATTACTTCTGGTCCACCATATACTCCTTTCTCCAATGCCTCCACGCCTCATGTGTATGGTTTCCTCTGCCCATTCACTATTTTCTCCATTTACCTGAAAACTCCTACTCATCCTTTAGAATCAATTAAAGAGGCAGCTCCTCTTCACAGCCCTTCCTGACTCTTCCACAGAGACTTAGTACTCCTTGGCCAGGCACAGTGGCTCACATCTGTAAATCCTAGCACTTTGGGAGGCTGAGGTGGCGGATCACCTGAGGTCAGGAGTTTGAGACTAGCCTGGCCAACATGGTGAAACCCTGTCTCTACTAAAAATACAAAATTTAGCTGGGAGTGGTGGCAGGCACCTATAGTCCCAGCTACTCAGGAGGCTGAGGCAGGAGAATCACTTGAACCTGGGAGGCGGAGGTTGCAGTGAGCCGAGATTGCGCCACTGCACTCCAGCCTGGACAAGAGAGAAACTCCATTACAAAAAAAAATAAAAATAAATAGTAATTTAAAAACACTTAATACTCCTCCTATGTCCCCCAAACTATAAATTTATTTTTTGTTTTTCTTTTGAGACAGCGTCTCACTCCGTCACCATCTCAGCTCACTGCAACCTCCACCTCCCGAGTTCAAATGATTCTCGTGCCTTAGCCTCCTGAGTAGCTGGGATCACAGGAGTGTACCACCATGCCCAGCTAATTTTTTGCATTTTTAGTAGAGATGGGGTTTTACTATGTTGGCCAGGCTGGTCTCAAACTCCTGGCCTCAAGTGATTCACCCATCTTGGCCTCACAAAGTGCTAGGATTATAGGTATGAGCCTTCTTTTTGAAAAAAATCTCATGATAAATCAACCATAACCTGGGACCCTTAAATAAATTACTACTGCAACTACTAATACTAACTAACATTTGTCTTACTAGTCACCATGATTTCCTTGAATTCTCATTTAATCTTCACTACCACACCATGGGACAAATCCTATTATTATCCCCATTTTAAGACAAGGAAAAGAGTCAGCAGGCAAATCCAGGCCTGCCAGGCTCCAGATTCTATCACCTAGGCCAGACTGCCCCTTTTAAAACATCGGTTATAATTTTTAAATGTCTCATTTATCTATACAAAATTTCTCTGAGGTAGGATGGGGAAGGTGTCATTCCCATTTTACAAAGGAAGGACGTGGTAAACAGAGACGAAGCAGCAAGGAAATCAGTGATGAAACTGACTTCTGGGGCCCTGCATCTGGGTTAGTCTTCTGTTTAATGTTCAACTTGTTTAACTCGTTATAATCTCTTTCTATCTGTAAAGAATTCCAGCAGGAGGGAGTCACTATGAATCTAACAGCATCCAGCTGGTGGATTCAAGGATAATGTTGGGTGTATAGATGTGTTAATGAATACCTGACATCTTACGCTTTGCCATGGGTGGGTTAATTAATTGTGAGTTGTCAAGGCATGGTAAAATTCAGAGTCCACATAAAAGGATGAGAGGAAAGGGGAGTCTTAAGAATCTGGGTCTTCAAAGAACAGACTCAACGTTTGTCAAAATTGACCTATATGTGGTTCCTGAAATTCTACAATCACTAAGTAATCTTTGAGGGGTTCATCTTATTACAGCAGACCAGATGTGCACCTGACATCAAAGCTTTCAAAACACTACCAATGATCTCCTAGTCAACAAATGGAATGCTTTCTCTGAACCTGGTACTCATTGACGCGTCTGTAGCACTTGATAATGCTAATCCACTCTCTCCCTTTCTTGATAGGCAAGTTCTTAGTTTGCCTATCTCTCTGGCCATGCCTTCCTTTAGGTGGTAAGACCCACAACTAGGGAGGTAGCAGCAAGGATGGGAAGGAAAGAACAGATATGAAAGACATTTCAAAGGAAGGCACAGCTGCATCTGGAGAGCTAATCCTTCTTCCTTATGTTACTCTTACAACGTTTCCAAATACTGTTTTCCACGGAGGTTATTTGTGTATATGCCGTCTTTCCTCCTTGGGGCAGGGACCAGATTTTAAGTTTCCAAAAGTTTTGCAACAGTGGCGAGCCTTAGAAGATACTTAATACATATGTGTCAAATAGTTTAAGAATGATTTTGAGATTTCTTCAATCTTCAACTCAAACTACAAAAGAATTATTACCTGGCTTTACAAAGTCTACATTCAGCAAAGAAAAGTGTTTCTTTAATGATGCATCCAGGCCCACCTGGGCTTCCTGCAAAGATGACAGAGACAAGTGCTGGTATGGGCTGAATTCATAAATGTTAACAATCCCAGCTGTCATTTCAGCAAAGATAATACCATAATGAAGATGAAGGTAAGTAGGTCTCGTGTTGAAGTTGTCAACTAGGAGCAACCAGGGGAAAAAACCGTAACATACTCTGGAATTGTTGTGGGGGCTGCCTTCCTCTAAAATAGTAGGTTCCATCACAAGGAATAGGCAGCTTGGAGAACAATGACCAGTCCCTTTCAGGGTGGTTACAAGACTACATGTCTGACAGGATCCAGAGCGGAGAGAAGAGGACCTCTGTTATCACAGCTATCCGGACTAAATGGTCAGTATGGTCTGGGGCAAGGAGCCTGACTGAAGAGAGCAATTCTGGGCATCTGAAGAGAGGAATTCTTCTTTGCTGACACCAAGAAGAATCATGGAGGTCCTCTGCTGAGCAGAAAATAACTAGCAATGGGCTCTGTAAACAGGGCTTGGAAGAGAAGACCTCTGGCTGCCCAGAAATAAGCTTAATTCTAGAACTAACTATGATTACCTTAGACAAGAAGTTCCTTTGCTTTGTGCTTCATTTCCTCTTATGCAAATGGAAAGTACTGGAGATAAAAAGGAAGCATCTGTAAAACTGCTTGGAAAGTGAATCTTTCAAGTCAAGCATATTAGGACGACTAAGGTGAGAATCAACATTCACTTTGTACTTTTACATCCTCCAAACAGTTCTGCAGACACTAAAGAATCACTGTAACTGAGACACATAAGCAGAAAAGTTCAAAAAGAGGGGAAAATGTGCTCTAATAATTTTTTTTTTGAGATGGAGTTTCGCTCTTGTTGCCCAGGCTAGAGTGCAATGGCCTGATCTCGGCTCACTGCAACATCTGCCTCCCGGGTTCAAGTGATTCTCCTGCCTCAGCCTCCCAAATGGCTGGGATTATAGGCAGCTACCACCACGCCCGGCTAATTTTTTGTATTTTTAGTAGAGACGGGGTTTCACCATGTTGACCAGGCTGGTCTCAAACTCCTGACCTCAGGTGATCTGTCTGGGCCTCCCAAAGTGCTGGGATTACAGGTGTGAGCCACCACACCTGACCTTGAGCCACCACGCCCGGCCCAATAATTTTTTTAAATAAAGTGAAAGGAAAACTATGCTCACCTGATCCCTGCCCAATGACATATATGGTCTCTCCGCATCCCTCGTCCATCCTCTCCCACATCTGCCGAAGTAGGCTGTCATACTGCTCTGATGTAGGGCTCACTAGAACCAGCTAGAAAAAAAACCAACAGCCTTAGGACCACACTTGCTAGAAGAGCACCACAGACAAAGCTGATCAATATAGCCTAACTAAAGATCCTGACTGAACCCCCACAGCACCCTAATCTAAAAAAGCTGCATAGCCCCTTCATGCTCTCTCTGCTTCTCCTGAAGTAGTCTTTGAGCCTCAGGCCTCATATAATCCATAAGATATCCTAAAATGTGTATGTCTGAGCCATAACCCATGGTAAAGAAGGCACAAGCAGCCTGCCTCCCAAGAGGGGCAGGACCCAAGTGACTGAGAATCTGGCACTGTGGATAGAAAGAACAATGCTTTCCACTACATGCCAAAGTCTTCTACCTGCAGTTGGCATCTGGAAGCCCACAGGACAGAGATCTCATATATCTCCATGCCCTCTACCCACAGGCCAGTGGCTCCCAGGATAACAAAAGAATTCTGTTCTATCTTGCCTTAGCTATATTGATTATTTGGGAATGAAAACTGCCTGCAAGACTCATCTTCATCAACAAAATACCATCACCATTACCACTACGATGAGTATTAGCACCATCATTTTGCAAATGTCTGACAATAACAACACTTATTTGGGGAAGCCATTTGGCAATAGGTATGTCAGACCCCATTCTCTAACCACTCCTGTCTGACCTTGGACAAAGAACTTAACCCCTGTGAGTCTCAGTTTTTCAATCTACAAAACAGAGCTAATACTACCTGCATCCTAAGGCCACTGTAAAGAGCAAATGTAATAACATGTAAAAGCATCAAGTCCACAACTCGGTAAATGTGAAGCTACAAGGTTTTCTTTGCCCAATCATTCCCAGAAAAACCTTGGTGCATGCAGCTATTCACTAAGCGTTTCTGCCTTTGGAAGCTCTCAGAGCCTTACGTCTCCACATTATTATTGTAAGGATATAAACCTTTAGCTTCTAATCTTTTCCTCTGGAATCAGTCTATTCAACCCAACCTTTCTCTCCCTCCACACCATCACTTTTTCTTTTTGATATCATCAATATTTATATACAGTTTTTTTAATTGTGAGGAGGACTTCCCCAGCTATGTGATGAAATAACGTGTCGAGAAATATTTTGGTTTGTTTTGGGTTTTTTTGAGAGGGAGTCTCGCTCGGTCACCCAGGCTGGAGTGCAGCGGCACAATCTCAGCTCACTGCAACTTCCGCCTCCAGGGATCAAGTAATTCTCCAGCCTCAGCCTCCCAAGCAGCTGGGACTACAGGCATGTGCCACCATGCCTGGCTAATTTTTATATTTTTAGTAGAGATGGAGGTTTCACGATGTCGACCAGGCTAGTCTCAAACTCCTGACCTCAGGTGATCCACCCGCCTCAGCCTCCTAAAGTGCTGGGATTACAGGCGTGAGCCACCGCACCTGGCCACATCTAGGAATATGAAATGAGCTGGTCAAGAAATGAAGGAACTACCCTCTTTGCAATTCTGCCCTGCAATTTCAAACTACGTTTCTTCAGCACCTTGACCATGTGTTGACATCCAGTTTGTCTGCTTTTGAGTTAGGTGCATAACCTTGTAACCTCCCAAGTTGACTCATCGGAGTTTGTAATTGTAAGCTGGATGTTTCCTGGGTCTTTTACATGGTCCCGGCCATCCCTCTCTCTAAGCTCAGCCATCCTCATTATGGCATTACAGGCACAAGACAGGACCAACTCTGACAGGCTAGCTGGCTTCCATGTGCTCACGTGAGACTAGAAGGGCAAAGAGCAGTTGAAAATAACTTGCTTAGGTTGCAGGGAAACTTCTTTCCAGTTTAGGACCAAGTTTCATGCAATTTTGCCAGCATAAACTATAAAAAGTCACAAACACTTTCAAAGCTGGATAAAATGTCTATCATAACTACACTACAAAGGTCAGCGGTGGTACTGGTATTCTTCTGTCTTTCATCCACTATTCAACCAGCACAGGAAATTAGGAACTATCTTGTTCACTTCAAACATTTACTGAGTCTCTAGAATGCATCAGGCGCTATTAGGTGTCTTCATAAACATTTCTAATTTTTACAACCCATCTATATTTTCTTAAGATGAGGTGGTTGAAGAACTGAAAGGTTAAGAAACTTTCCCAACGTCAAGCAACCTTTCGATGGCAGGGCAGGAAAGGGAACCCAAGCCCTGCCTGACTCCCAAGTTGGCATTCTTTCCCTAAGGAACGTTAAGCACCTTGAAAACACCAGTCACAATGCCAAGCTGTTGGCGAGCCCTTAATTCTTGCCTACCTTCTCGACAGCTCAGAAGACATAGTTTAAAACGTCCTTCACTTCTCCACTCATACAAGATGAGCTTCCACTCCCAGGATAGCGAGACTATGGAGTCTGTCCACCTATCCATTTTGTTTTGGGTGGCCTCAAAAAGTAGACATTGCTCGGACATACTCCTCCCCATAAAACAGAAACAGAGTGACTACTTTCTGTTTCCTTTCCCGAGTCCAGGAAGAGACGCGACTGCCACCCTGCCCTGCCCTCCGACTACCTGTCTTCTCGAGCATCTCGGCCCCCTGCCCAGGCCACCTCGCCCCTCAGCTGTCCCGCGCGGTCCAGATAGAGGACACTTTTGGTCTCCAATCCCCTTAAGTGGGGACCCGATGCAGGGGAGGGGCACTGAGCGGGGACAGGGACCGCGCGGAGCACTGCCAGCGTCGGGCGCCCCCGTTCCACGTGGCAGAGCCGAGGGGTTGTGATCTCGGCGGGAGCCGGGAGGGCGGGAGGCTGGGCTGACGACGCGGGGGAGCCAAGGTGGGTGCGGGGACCTTGGGGACGGCCCCTCCCGCCGCGAGCCCCCGCACGTCCCGGAGACCAGCAGGTGGCCAGGCTCGGCCCCTTCCCCCTATCCCGCGCTCCCCGCGGACAGGGCGGCCACTGGCCCCGCCGTCGCCCCGGAGACTGCTCGGCCCGCCGCCCGCTCCCCTCAGCGCCCGCCGCCGCCGCCCGGGCCTACCTTGCTGGTGAGGTCCAGCTCCGGCTCGCCGTTGAGCGCCTCGCCGTCCTCGCTGCAGTCCGAGTCGAAGCCGCCGTGGAGTCGGGCGGCGGCCGCCGCAGCCCTGGCCGCCCGGGGGGAGCTGGGCTCCGGGGCGAACATAGAGGCCGGGACCGGCGAGTCCATCGCGGAGCGACTGCGCTCCGCCGCCATCTTTAATAACTTAGGCTAATTCGTAGCCGGCTTCCCTCCTCCCCGGCTTATTTGACTAATCTATGCACCGGCCCCGCCCCGCCCCTCATCGGAATAATTTATGCAAAACTTCTCCGGCCGCCTACTGGGTGACACGTATCTCTAGCTAAGAAACAGTCGATCAGGCCTCTCAACCACCAATCCCTGCAGTGCTTTCAAGTACCTAATGAATAATTAATGAGGCCCAAACCCCAACAACAAACGTCTGAGACGTCAAGAGCCCTGCTCCCAGCTTGGGAGGGAGCAGTACCGAGTCCTCGCTACCCGCCTGAAGCCTTCCCGCCAACGGGAGCAGAGCAGAGCATGACTGACGCAGCAGCCATCCAATGAGGAGAGAAATACCACCGTTACTCGTCAACGCCCCTTCACTCCCCTTGCTTCCAGAGGCGGTGCTAAGCCTGCAAATCTTACTGAAAAACAGTAGGCGCTGTGAGCCTTCCGATGAGGGACAGAGGCAGGACCCAATCGAATCATAGAACAGGTCCCGCGCCTGGACCGCTGCTCACGGAGATAGTAAACTGCAAAATGAGCCTCCTACTCTATTCTCTGAGTGAGACAGTCGCTGGAACGCTGATGTCCAACGTGCTGGCATGCTCTAGGCAACTTTAATAGTAGAATCGATGCCGTACATTCCAAGAGTTGTAATACTATAGCAGCCAGAGTGAGGCAATAATTAAATGCTGACCTTAGGGAGAATTCTCCATTCACTGTCTTTGCGGAGACAATTACATGAACTAAAAACAGAGGCAAGCAGCTAAAATTAAAAGCCAAAATCCACCTCGCCACTTTTGTGGTAAACTGCTACACCAAAATCTAGGGTATGATAAGGTAATTTCCTATGGATTATTTTCCAGCGTCATCAGTTGTGAAAAGCCCCAACCCAAAATGCCATCAGCACGTTTTAGTGTACTGAATTTCTGTTTCCAAAGTCGGAAAAGCTTAGGCCTGCATTGCTAGGTGAAATTGGAGATTAACCAACGTCTAATAACGTTGGCCTTGGCCACTCGTTCCAGGGATCAAGTAAGCAAGAGCATGTTTGAGAAGATAAGGAACCCAAGATTTAGGGTTTGGACCTAAACTCTAAATCTTTAGTGGGCAAGGGGCAGGACTGAAAATGGCTTTCAGTTTTGGGGATCTATCTGAGAAGAAAGAGACAGTTTCTTCTTATCCCTGTTTTCCACTACTATCAAGTCATCTTTGCACAAACACAGCTGGGAATCTTGGACAGAAAGTCATCTGATTCCAATGGTCTTGATACTGTTCTTATGTGCTTTTTAATTTCTTCCCTGCCAAATTGCTCACCATCATCCTATATGGGCTGAGAGTGACGGCTCACACTTGTAATCCCAGCACTTTGGGAGGCTGAGGAGGGCGGATCACCTGAGGTAAGGAGTTCAAGACCAGCCTGGCCAACATGATGAAACACCGTCTCTACCAAAAACACAAAAATTAGCTGGGTGTGGTGGCATGCGCTTGTAATCCCAGGCCACTCTGGAGGCTGAGGCAGGAGAATCCCTTGAGCAAGACTCCATCTCAGGAAAAAAAAAAAAAAAAAGTTCTGGAGGCCTGAACTCATAACTGGCTTCTGAGGGAGGGGCACAGTCTTGTAGGACTGAGCCCTTAACCAATGGGATCTGACAGTATCTCCAGGTAGACAGTGTGAGACAGAATTGAATTGAACTAGAGGCCACCCAGCTGGTGTTCCCTGCAGAACTGATGGGTTGCTAGTGGGGAGAAATCTACACATTTTGGTGATCAGAGGTGTTGTAGTGATAATTTTTAAAAACAGATTTTGGCTTTTCCTCTGTAGCCAAGATTGATAGCATCTCACCAACTGGCTCTTCCAAAGAGTTCAAGTCGGCCAGGCACGGTGGCTCAAGCCTGTAATTTCAGCACTTTGGGAGGCCGACGTGGGCAGATCACCTGAGGTTAGGAGTTGGAGACCAGCCTGACCAACATGGAGAAACCCCATCTCTACTAAAAATAAAAAATTAGCCAGGCTTGGTAGTGAATGCCTGTAATCCCAGCTACTCAGGAGGCTGAGGCAGGAGAGTTTGCTTGAGCGCAGCAGGAGGAGTTTGCAGGAGACAGAGGTTGTGATGAGCTGAGATCATGCCATTGCACTCCATCCTGGGCAACAAAAGCGAAACTCCAGCTAAAAAAAAAAAAAAAAAAAAAAAAAATCAAGTCCAGAATGTGCTGACAGCCTGATAGCCAACTAAAAAACATGCCCTTTGCACTATAGTCTTTACCCAGAAAAGTCAGAAAAGGTACTTTTGAATTGAATGGGGAACTCTAACACAACATTTTAGAGGAGGAAGTCCCTACCCTAACCATCTATATGTCTTTCTGTTGAAAAGTTGGACACTAGGTTCAAATTCTGCATTCACTACATACTGGGTTCACATATCATATGTATGTAACCTTAAGCAAGTTAACTTCTCTGAGTTTGTTTTCTAAAGATACAAAGTATCTAGTCCGGGCATGGTGGCTTACACCTGTATTCCTAGCACTTTAGGAGGCGGAAGCAGGCGGATCACAAAGTCAGGAGTTTGAGACCAGCCTGGCCAACATGGCGAAGCTCCATCTCTACTAAAAATACAAAAAATTAGCTAAGCATGGTGGTGCATGCCTGAAGTCCCAGCTACTGCTGTAGCATTATAACTCTTGGAATGTACGGCATCGATCCTACTATTAAAGTTGCCTGGAGCATGCCAGCACGTTGGACATCGGCGCCTCAGTCACTGAATCGAGTGGTAGGCTCATTTTGCAGTTTACTATCTCCTTGAGCAGCGGTCCAGGGGCGCGACCTGTTCTATGATTCGATTGGGTCCTGCCTCTGTCCCAGCTACTCGGGAGGCTGAGGCAGGAGAGTTGCTTGAGCACAGCAGGCAGAATTTGCAGTGAGCGGAGATCACGCCAATGCACTCCAGCCTGGGCAACAGAGCGAGACTCTGACTCTAAAAAAAAAAAAAAAAAGAAAGAAAAAGAAATGAAGTATCTAATAGGATAATCAGCTGCAAATGAACTAAAAGATGTAAAGCACTTAGAACAGTGCTTGCTGTACAGCAAGCCATCAAACTAATCATATGTAAATATAAGCATATCCGTGGGTAGCTTACAAATTACAAAAATGTAAGATAATTCAGAAGTTGGCCGGACAGAGGCAAAGGGCTCCCCACCTTGTGGCAGGCACTCCAGCATGTTAAATTATAACATTGTTGAGTGTAATGGTGTTAAAATAGTTGCGTTGGCCAGGTGCGGTGGCTCACGCCTGTAATCCTAACACTTTGAAAGACCAAGACGGGCGGATCACTTGAGCCCTGGAGTTCGAGAGTTTGAGACCAGTTTGGGCAACGTGACGAACATCTCTACAAAAGTAAAAATAAAAATTAGCCAGGTGTGGTGGTCCCTGCCTGTAGTCCCAGCTACTCAGGAGGCTGAGGCAGGAAGAGCACTTGAGCCCAGGAGATCAAGCCGTGATCACGCCACTGCACTCCAGCCCGGGAAACAGCAAGACCCTGTCTCAAAAATAAACCTTTAGGCTGGGAGTGGTGGCCGACGCTTGTAATTCACGTACTTTGGGAGGCCGAGGCGGGTGGATCTCAGGAGTTCCAGACCAGCCTGGCCAACATGGTGAAACCCTGTCTCTACTAAAAATACAAAAATTAGCCAGGCATGGTGGCACACGCCTGTAATCTCAGTTATGCAGAGGCTGAGATAGGAGAATTGCTTGAACCAGGAGGTGGAGGCTGCAGTAAGCCGAGATCGTACCAGTGCAACCCAGCCTGGGCGACAAGAGTGAAACCCCGCCTCCAAAAAATAAAGACTAAATTTGAAGTGCGATTTCTTCCTGTTTTTCCAGTTTTATGAAAAACCCAAAAGGAGGGAAACTAAGGTAGATAATGATGCCTACCACGCACCCTAAGAGTAAGTAAAGAGGAAAAACAACGAAATTCACGTGAGACTGTGAGTAGTTCGCCTTTTCCCGACAACGCACACAATGCGCTTAGGTATATCTCGCGCTGATGTCTATGCAGAGAGGAAAGCCACGTTAAGAAGAGTGGGGAGCCCCAAGGCAAGAGGACAGTGGCATGTGTGTAGTGAACCCAAATGCGACACCAAGGGACTGCAACAGGATTCTCCTTCGCACTTGAAATGTGACTCCCAGCGAGGCACCTACCCGTGGCGCTCCCTGGGCAGCGCGGCGCGGTCGGGCGCACTAAACAAGGCAATTTGCGCTCGACCTAATCAGGTGCTTCGAACTCCCCCCTGGTGAGCGGCGCGTTAGCCACACATAAAATGGTCAGCGCAGAGGGAGCCAGAGCGCTCTGCCGAGAAGCCCGGCCCAGAGAGGGGAGGAGTGCGAAGAGCCGCAGACGCCAGCGGCTGGCCTGACGACCGCCCCGGAACAACGCCCACACCCGGGAGAAGGGCAGGCGGGCGTTCTGGCAGGACTCCCTCAGGCCGCCCCGCCCCACCCCGCCCGGGACGGCGACGAGCCAAGCGGCCAGACCCCAGCCCTGCCGGCCGCCGCCGAGCTCCGCAGCCCAACACCGGAGGCCCCGGCAACACCCCAACCCCTGATCTGCGCCGGGACTCGCCAGGCGCCCGTTGCTCGCGGGCCGGCTTCGATGACGTCAGCCGTGACGCCACGGCGGGGAGGAGCAGGACGGCGCGGGAGGGCGTTTCCGGGGCACGCGCCGGGGCGGGGGGGGGGCGCTGACGTCTGCTCAGGTGCGCGCGCCCGCCCGCCCGCGCGGCCCAGTTGGCGGCCCGCACTCCAGGTGGAGGCCGGCGGCGGTGAGGGGCGGCTGGCGGCGAGCAGTCCCCGCGGCGCTGGGCTGCAGCCGGGGTCGCGGCGGGAGGGCGTCTGGGCCTGCGCTCACGTGACGGGCCGGGAGGTTGGGGTGTGGGCGGCGAGCCGGGCGGGCCGGAGCCCGGGAGCGCTAGGCGGACTGTACGGCCCCACCCCTCGCGGGCCTGGCCGTCGCGGCGCGGAACCTTCCCTCCGGCAGGGGCCGGCCCCGCCGCGCACTTCCCGAGCTGCTCACCGCTGACCGGAGTTGTCTCCTCCGCAGGGCCGCGGCCAGAGGGCGAGAGTCCGTGCTTTCCGAGGGAGCCGCGCCCTGCGGGCCCCAGCGCACCCGGGGGGATGGAGGGCTGCCCCCGAGGCCCCCGCGCGGCCCGCGATCCCACGCCCGCCGGCCCGCGCTAGCTGCTCGACTCGTGCGCTTTATCAGCCACCCAGGCCTTGTCTCCCGAATCAGTGGCGTCGTGGTTCGAAAGAAATGGAAGAAAAGGAGCGATGTGACCGATTGTGTTCGGTCCTCCTGCTTTGAGGCCTGGCATTTGTAGAGGGAAACAGCAAGAAAATCGTGGGGTTTTTGAAGGGGATGGGAGGGAAGGGTGGGGAAAGGGAAACAAGGTCTTACATTTTATGTGGTTTTTATTTTCTAAATTCTGCCTTTGACAGTGGTAGCAAAATAAAACTAATCCAAAAGTTATTTTTCTATTGAGAAGAGAGAAGAGGTGGGTTTTTTTTTTCTCCTTTTGGTTCCAATCTTTTCACCCAGTGACAAAGCATAAATCATGGACACCAGAGAATAAGGTGGACCTCAGGAATCCTGAAAAGACTTAGAAGCTTACATTCTTCCTCTGGAGGGAAGAGTGGGGTGTTTTCAGCCATCTCTGGAACCTAAAAGAAAAAACATGAGTTGTGTGCCATGGAAAGGAGACAAGGCCAAATCTGAATCATTGGAGCTGCCCCAGGCAGCACCCTCACAAATCTACCATGAGAAACAGCGCAGGGAGCTTTGTGCCCTCCACGCCCTCAATAACGTCTTCCAGGACAGCAATGCCTTCACCCGGGATACGCTGCAAGAGATTTTCCAGAGGTAGGGGACCCTTCTCCTTGGCATCTTGATACTTACTGATATTTCTGGATTTCTGTGGGTGGGGCAATGTCTCAGCTTCATCAATCTTCAAACCTGTAGGTATTAGCTAGATGCCATTAGCAGGTATAAGGGACACACGACAGGAAAAGATAATCACTACCATTTATCTGGCACGTACTATGGGCTAGGCACAGTGCTCATAGCCTCTGCTGTGTTTTCTTGAGTGATCTGCTCAGCAGTCCCATGGAAGACATGTTAATACCTGGAGTTATTTCCATTTTAATGATGAAGACAGCATTTAGTTCAGTACTTTGCCCAAGGTAACAAGACTTGGAACTGGGTTGAATTCTTTTAGTATGCTGTTGACCACTATGTTTAATGCCTCTAAAGTTCTGCCGAGGAGTGTACAGTCTAGAAGTGGGACACGATATGTACACATTCAGTCACCTGTCATCAAAGGTTGGATGTGGTGGGTACCACAAGCAAGATGTATACACAGTGCTCAGCATTTCTGTGAGGCCAGGTGCTGGCAGTGGTGCTTTTGGTACACTGCTTTGTGTAGCCCTCCTAGCAGTCATCTCGCTGCCTGTATTTTACTCATAAACAGCCAGAAAGGTGAGGTAATATGTCCAAATGGCTTCTAAATAGATAGCAAAGCTATAATTTGAAACTGACTCTGAATCCCCTCCTCTTTTTCCATTATTCTAGATGGTCTTTCTTACCCACTTAGAACAAATGGCACTCCACAGGTTAATAGAAGTTCAGCTTTTGGCCAAGCACCATGGTTTATGCCTGTAATCCCAACACTTTGGGAGGCCAAGGCAGGTGGAATCTCCTAAGTTCAGGAGTTTGAGACCAGCCTGGCCAACATGGTGAAACCCTGTCTCTACTAAAAATACAAAAATTAGCTGGGTGTGGTAGCGCATGCCCATAGCCCTAGCTACTCGGGAGTCTGAGGCAGGAGAATCACTTGCACCAGGAGGTGGAGGTTGCAGTGAACCAAGATCCCACCACTGCACTCCAGCCTGGGCAACAGGTCTTGGGGGAAAAAAAAATGAGTTCAGCTTTTTTCTCTTTGCTCTGATTTTCTAGAATTGCTTTTAGGTTTTGAGAATCACTTCTGTCATGTCTTGATGAACACAACAGCATGTCTGCGGTCCATAGCAACTCTGGTGGTGATGTTGCCTGATGACCCCAACTAGAAAGGGTTAGGCCCACTCAGTCCTCATTGCAGAAAAGCTCGAGCATTCTTTGATCAGTGCATATTGGCATTTCCAGAAGACGTTTTTCTTACTCTCTTAGCTTGTAAATGAAATTATTGCCACATAGGGACCAGAATTACAGCTGGGAGCAACCTATTCGGGGTGATTTATAAAAACACAGGTAGGGATCATTTGCCCTGAAAGAGCCAGAGGCCTACTCTTAAAAGAATGTTAATCCCCATATGCAGACAAAACTATAATGAGAGTAATTATTTTCCAATGCCAGTAGTAACCAGAATAATGCCTTAGCAGAGCAAATACGTTGTTTGCGTCATGGCCATAATCTGGCAGCAAGTAGAGTTGACTCTCCAGGACCTGGAGTGCTGGGAGATAAGATCATTTGTCTCAGATCATCAGATCATGTCACTGAAAGGAGGATCCACTACATTGGACTGCTTTCTTTTGACCAGCCATTAGTATTTCTCCTACTCCTAACCTGATATTTGCAAATTATTTCCTAATCTAAAACTAGGGAGAAGGAAAGGACTCAGGGTGAGTACTGAACTGTGCTTGATACTTTTTGACACTTTGTGATCTGTACGAACGATCTTGCAACAATCCTATCAGTGATGATCTTAGGAAACTAGGATGCAGTTGAGGCGATTTCCCCAGTTTCACTCACTAGGAAATAAATTCCAGAAACAAGATTCTCTATATCCAGTCACACTCTGGTAGAAAAATTTTCACTTCTGTGCATTTGGCCCCTGATCTGACTGTGGGAATAACGATGAGATCCCCAACACACATGAACACTTAGTACAAAGCACCATTCTGAGTGCTTTACTTTTGTTAACTCAGTCCTCACAAGAGAGTTCACAGCTATTGATGGCAGGATTTGGCCCCACCCTTTGTGACTCTAGAACCTGCCCCACTAACTGCTCTCCTGTTTCCCAAGTACTGGAAAGGCCTGTAGAGTTGCACCATCAGTAGCTGTTCCTCCAGCTGCCGAGTTGGGCCAGTGCTGAAGTTCTGGACTGTGCTCGTCAAGTGTGGATAATAACAGGAGTTTCTCAGCTATATTCTCCTGAATAAAAGAACACTAAATGTTTGCTAAACCTGCATGGAACCAAGGTCCTATTCCTTTTAAAGCTTTAGCAAATTGTACTGCACTCTTTGATTGTAGCATCATAATGTAAATATCAAAAAAGTGCCGGCAAGCCAGCACATAAGGGCATGTATTCTGTCCCCACTCCAGAATTGGGATTCTGCATAGAGTATTTTATATAGAAAGAATGTATTGAGTAGGTAGGAACAAAAAATAAACAAGTGGGAAAGGAATCCAGAGGAAAAAGCAAAGGGAGAAGAGGTGAGGGAGAGAAGATGGAATTTTTTAAACAAACATTGACTAGCTGCCTGCGGAGTGCCAGGCATACAAAGGCACCATAAAGAAAACAAGTTGAACAGGCCTCAGCCCCTGAAAAGCACATCTCAGAGCTATACTTTAACCAGGCCTTGAGATTAGATTTAAGTGAAGTTAGATTTAAGTGAAGTTAGAAATTAAATTAGATTTAATTGCATTCAGAGCAATTAAAATGAAAAGATCAATTTGGATCTTCGTGGGTATAATTCTATGCTGTTTTGAAGTGTGGCTAGTGAATGGTAGAAATGGGAGGGAAATGCTGATAAGCGCTATTTATTGAGAGGAAGTTCATCTTAGCAGTTGAATTTTAGCCAGATAAAAGAAGCAAATACAAAAGCAGGGTGGAGTTTCAAGAGAGTTGTGGATATGAGATGATTCATGCTTAGAAATGAATAGGAACTCAGAGCTGAGCTAATGACTCAACATGGCAGCAAGGAGGACAGGGAGGAGTGGAGTCAGGTGTGTCAGGCTTGGTCCAGGATTTCAACATAGTGGTAACAAATGCAAAAAGAGGTCATTTGTTTAAAAGGATCTGTTTTCAACCTGTGAAATTGGAGAAAAGATAAATTGGGCAGGTGTCATCAGTGTATATGTTATAGATGTAGAAATTTGATCTCATCATTTCATATAAAGAATGTGGGCCAGGTGCGGTGGCTCATGCCTGTAATCCTGGCACTCTGGGAGGCAGAGGCAGGTGGATCACCTGAAGTCAGGAGTTTGAGACCAGCCTGGCCAACATATAGTGAAACACCATCTTTACTAAAAAATAGAAAAAAAAAATTTTTTTTTTTTTTAAAGATGAGGTTTCACCATATTAGGCTAGTCTCGAACTCCTGACCTCAGGTGATCCGTCCACCTCAGCCTCCCAGAGTGCTGGGATAATAGGCGTGAGCCACCGCACCTGGCCTTAAAAAATAGAAAAATTCGCTGGGCATAGTGGTGCATGCCTGTAGTCTCAGCTACCCAGGAAACTGAGGCAGGAGAATAATTTGAACCCAGGAGGCAGAGGTTACAGTGAGCCAAGATCTTGCCACTCCAGCCTGGGCAACAGTGAAACTCTGTCTTTCAAAAAAACAGGAAAAAAAAAAATGTGCCTAAGGTTTGAAAAAAAGGGCCATAGAAATCAAATTATATGATGGCAGCTTTGCTAGGTTGTTTAGAAAGTCCTCAGGCCTAAAACATTTTCACTAGACTCATCCCAGTTTTTCAGTGATCAGATTCTTGCATCTAGCTATGCATTTCTCTCCTAAATAGTATATTTAATATTAAAATTTAATCAGGGCTGGGCTTGTGGCTCATGCCTGTAATCCCAGCACTTTGGGAGGCCGAGGCGGGTGGATGGCTTCAGCCCAGGAGTTTGAGACCAGCTTGGGTAACATAGTGAGACCCCCATCTCTACAAAAAATTTAAAAATTAGCTGAGCATGGGGGCTCGCACTTGTAGTCCAGCTACTTGGGAGGCTGAGGTGGAAGGATGGCTTGAGCCCAGGTGGTTGAGTCTGCAGTGAGCCATGTTCATGCTACTGTACTCCAGCCTGGGTAAAAGAGCAAGACCCTATCCAAAAAAAAAAAAAATCTAGGCAAAAACTAGCATTCTGTACCACAGAGGATGAGTATTCCAGCCTCTCCATTACACAGTTCCTGATCAGGTGGAAGAGGCTACATTTTAAAGTATGGTGATGATAACTGAGAAAAGTTGTTAAGTATTAACCTCTAGAGACTTGAGTTATGTTGTCCAAGGGCTAGGCAAACACATAGTCATAATAGCTCACACCTACAGATTACTAATGTGTGCCTAGCTCTTTGACCCATGCCTGATTTAAAAACATCAGGAAGTTCTGAGCCATATTTTCTAATGTCACGTCTCTTCACATCTGATAAGGAAATAAAGAATTAGGGTGGGGAAAAGAATCTTGATGAAATGTCTCTCATCTCCCTTTTCATTAATATCCAAAATCATCACCATAGTCAGACACAGTGGAAATCACGAGAGGAACAGGGACTTACCTGAGGACACAGACAGTAGGGGAGACCTGGACTAGAGCCCATCTTCTCACTTGTAGATTACTTCACATCTCAGGGTTCTAACCTCTGGCTGTGATGACAGAAGTGAGAGGCTCACTTTATAGCCCAGAATTTCTATGGAAATCATTAAGACAGTCGTGACCAGGAGTTTGCCAAGGAGTCTCAAGAATACTTGCCACTGGAATCAACAGGATCTCGTGGAACTTAGTGGGACTGGTGTGTTGAAATAACCAGAGCACTGCTGCGTATTGTCTTAGGGTAGAGGCTGAATCCTAGCCCTCCCACTCACCAGCTATGCCTGACTAGGCAAGTCACCATACCTTTGCACCTCAGCTTCCATATTTACGGTATCTCAAGATGGCTGGAAGTGATAAAGCCCATAAAAGCAGCTAACACAGTGGCCACTTGATTACTGTTAAAGTCAAAACAAGTGCTGGTGTGATGAGTACACTGGGTGGGCCCCACTTATTCAAATAACCATTCCTCTAGAATGAGATGGAAGCTACTCTCAACATTTCCTGTAGTGATCAAATTGCCCAACGTTTATTGAGTTGCCAGTGCCTGCCTGTGAGGGATATAAAGTAAAGAGCCATCCATCCAGGGATTTAGTGTTTGGTTGAACATATATAAAATAACTGAATTCTCCAACAGTCCTGTGAAGTAGTAATCATTCCCATTTTTACAGGCAAGGTAATAGGCATGGAGATTAAATCTCATAGTTAGGGTTGATGGTGCTTGGAAATGAACTCAGATATGTATGGTCCTCACTCCCTCCCTTTTCATAGAGGATCCAGAGAAGATCCTATGGAAAAAGATAGGGTGTGAGGTTGAACTTGAAGAAGCTGTAGGATTTGGCTTGGAACGGAAATAGGATAAAAATAGAGGCTGCCAGGCACAGTGGCTCAAGAGGGAGGGTGAGACAGGAGGATCAATTGAGCCCAGGAGTTTGGGCCTACAGTGAGCTATGACCATACCACTGTAATCCAGCCTAGGTGACAGAGGAAGAAAAATAGAATAAAGGCCATATGACCATGGTGCCTAATGTGCACTAAGCCTACTTAGAGGGATACAGCTAGCCAAGTAGGGCTGGGAGGTGTAGAACTGGCCAGATAGGCAGCTGGTACCATTGTCAGTTCCTATACAAGGGGAAGTGAAATGATGCCTTGGTGAACGTGGCAGGAACATAGAGTCTGAATTGGTGGAAGGAACGTTTGGAAGCAAGGTGATCAATTTAGGAATCTGTTTCAAAAGTCCAGGTGTGAAGTGACGAGCCTCTGGTCAGGAGGGAGGTGGAGTGGGAATAGACAGGGAAGAATTTGAATCCAAGACAGAAGATGAAGGACAGAGAAGAAAGATCATTGGAACGCTAGTCCTGTGAGGTGCACCTCAAAACAAAGGTATGATGAGAAAATATCTAACACTTGTTAACAAAAAAAAAAAAAAAAGCCGGGCGCGGTGGCTCAAGCCTGTAATCCCAGCACTTTGGGAGGCCGAGGCGGGTGGATCACGAGGTCAAGAGGTCGAGACCATCCTGGTCAACATGGTGAAATCCCGTCTCTACTAAAACTACAAAAAATTAGCTGGGCATGGTGGTGCGTGCCTGTAATCCCAGCTACTCAGGAGGCTGGGGCAGGAGAATTGCCTGAACCCGGGAGGCGGAGGTTGCGGTGAGCCGAGATCACGCCATTGCACTCCAGCCTGGGTAACAAGAGCGAAACTCCGTCTCAAAAAAAAAAAAAAAAAAAAGGCGTCGTCAAATGTGTTTGGGAACTGAAGCATATTTTATAACCCCCTTTTCTTGAGACTCAAGGTAAAAATTAGCAAGTTAGGGACTCCCAAGTATTCTGCAGGAAACCCATTTACCTACTTGGTTCATTCAGCTGTTACTACTGTATTGGATGCCTTCTGGGATCCTCTGTTAATGAGCATGGAACTGGCATCTCCATGAGCACCCTTGGGAAGTGCTGCTCTTAGATTTGAGCCTGGTGGGGAGTTAGATAGTGAATGAGGTAGAAGACTCAGCATTTTCCTTGTTGGAGCCTTCATTTATGTACTGGTTGGAGATTTCACGGAAAGGAATGAGAAGCTATTAAAAATTTGGTAAAGAGAAAGGAACCAATTATATATCTTGAGCTAGGGCTTCTTTCATATGTGTTCTCTTTTTTGTTTTTTTTTTGTTTGTTTTTTGAGAGAATCTCGCTCTGTCGCCCAGGCTGGAGTGCAGTGGCACGATCTCAGCTCACTGCAGTCTCGCCTCCTGGGTTCAAATGATTCTCATGCCTCAGCCTCCCAAGTAGCTAGGATTGCAGGTGCCTGCCACAATGCCCTGCTAATTTTTGTATTTTTAGTAGAGACGGGGTTTCATCATGTTGGCCAGGCTGGTCTCAAACTCCTGACCTCAGGTGGTCCACCTGCCTTGGCCTCCCAAAGTGCCAGGATTACAAGTGTAATCTGTAATCCCGCACCCATCCAAACCTTTGTTTTTTAAAGCTATGTTTCAGCCCCAGTCCTCAGGGACTTAGCTGGCCTCTCCTCTTTTCAAGCCCTTACCCTCTCCTCTGATTCTTGGATCCTTGCTGTAAAACAGCAAACATGGGGGTGAGGGGCACAGTAAAAAAATAAAAATAAACAAAAAAACAGCAAGCATATCTTTGGATTCAAGTGCATCAGGGTTTGAATCCTAGTTGTGTCACTTGTAAGTGCTCATGGGCAGGTCAGTTAAAACGACCAAACCTCAATTTTATGAATCTATATGATAGAAATGATTCATATAGCCGGGCGCGGTGGCTCAAGCCTGTAATCCCAGCACTTTGGGAGGCCGAGGCGGGTGGATCATGAGGTCAAGAGATCGAGACCATCCTGGTCAACATGGTGAAACCCCGTCTCTACTAAAAATACAAAAAGTTAGCTGGGCATGGTGGTGCGTGCCTGTAATCCCAGCTACTCAGGAGGCTGAGGCAGGAGAATTGCCTGAACCCAGGAGGCGGAGGTTGCGGTGAGCCGAGATCGCGCCATTGCACTCCAGCCTGGGTAACATGAGTGAAACTCCGTCTCAAAAAAAAAAAAAAAAAAAAAGAAATGATTCATATAGTCATAGGTTTGTTGTGAAGATTAAATAAAATACAAATTAAAGCACCTTTTAGTGCTTGGCACAAAGGTCTTCAATAAATGATAGTTATTACAAGCAAGATAAAGTTTGATTGCAAATTTCTTTTTTTTTTTTTTTTTTGAGAGAGAGTTTCACTCTTATTGCCCAGGATGGAGTACAATGGCACAGTCTTCGCTCACCACAATCGCTCACCACAATCTCCTTCTTTCGTGCCCAAGTGATTCTCCTGCCTCAGCCTCCTAAGTAGCTGGGATGACGGGCATGCACCACTATGCCTGGCTAATTTTTTGTATTTTTAGTAGAAACAGGGTTTCTCCATGTTGGTCAGGCTGGCTTTGAACTCCAAACCTCAGGTGATCCACTCACCTCGGCCTCCCAAAGTGCTGGGATTACAGGTGTGAGCCACTGCGCCCGGCCAGTTGCAGATTTCTTTGCTAGCTAGCCCTGGAGAAGAGCATATAGCCCTTTTAAGAGTCAGTTACTAATGTTTACATGGAAAGAGATGGGATAACAAAAATAAACACTTAGCATTTCAGCAAACATTCCTTGAGCATCTGTCATGTGCCAGGCACTCTTTAGGCCCTAGCAATGAGGTAACAGGATAGTCAGCGCCCCTGTTGTCAGTCTAGTGTAGAAAAACAGACCAATGAGAAACACGTCTGCTAGTGACAGAGGATTGTAGTTAAATCAAAAGGCTGATATGAGGTAGTGCCTGGGAGAAACTTACGGTTGGATGGCCAACAAAAGGCCTCTCCGGAGGTTGTAGTGAGCCAAGATCGCTCCTTTGCACTCCAGCCTGGGTGACAGCACGAGACTTCATCTCAGAGGAAAAAAAAAAAAAAACACTTGACAAGATTTCTTAAGTTTTGTAGAGTTAACATCCTTGGCCTAATGTCTTGATTCTTTTCTGGAGATGGCATCTAGTAGCCTCTTGAATATACACTTTATGCCCTGAGAACTCACCACATTTCCCTTTCTCCCCTTCACACGAAGGTCAAAGGTATGCCCTTTGAACCCTTCCTTCAAAATGGCCTTTCCTCGGCTCCAAGTTCATAAAAGTAAAATAATAGGATTAGAAATGCCTTCAGTATGGACCTTGTCTTGAAATACAGACTGGCCAAAGAAACCGGAAGTAAATGGCTTCAAGCTGGGTGGGCAAACCAGTGCTGCAGCTGAGTTTTGTTTTCTTGGCACAAAATTTTTTCTTCAGTGTTGAGAAAAATTTGTTCATGTACTACGCATACACACACACAGAATGCCTTAGGTGGGCCATGCATTCCAGTTTAACATAGACCTCAGTACTTTGAGTATTTAATGATTAATGATTACCAAGTTTACAGGCCTTAAACAGAAAGCAGGAGTGACAGCAGTTACTATCCATGCAAATGAAAATATTGAATCCAGGCCGGGCGCGGTGGCTCAAGCCTGTAATCCCAGCACTTTGGGAGGCCGAGGCGGGTGGATCACGAGGTCAAGAGATCGAGACCATCCTGGTCAACACGGTGAAACCCTGTCTCTACTAAAAATACAAAAAATTAGCTGGGCATGGTGGCGCGTGCCTGTAATC
>NW_022437100.1:2110206-2241917 GCF_009761245.1 Sapajus apella | reverse complement strand
TGCCGTAGGCAGCAGATTTCATAAGTGAGGCTCCTTCGTGGAATGCTTGCAAAATACTTAGGTAGAAGATGGTGACGTTGCACTTGCATGTGAGGAAATTAACTTCAGGGGCAGTGATGTAAAGTGCTTTCTATCCCTGGCAGTGCAGGGACAGGAGGGGTTAGCCCACCCAGCACGTCTCAGCCCTCCTCTTTTCACATTGGTAGGTTGTCTCCAAACACCATGGTGACACCTCACAAGAAGAGCATGCTGGGAAATGGCAACTACGATGTGAATGTCATTATGGCAGCACTTCAAACCAAAGGCTATGAAGCTGTTTGGTGGGACAAGCGCAGGTAATCTGAATCAGGCTTAACTTGGTGGAGAACAGCACGGTTGTGGTATAAGCTTTTAGTACTTGGGCTCGTGGCATGAGTGGGGAGGTAGCCAGTTGTGGTATTACAACCAGAGAACCTTGGGAAGTGGGCTGCCTCAGAGCCCATCCCCATTTCTCTCCTCTGCAGGGATGTTGGCGTCATTGCCCTCACTAACGTCATGGGCTTCATCATGAATCTGCCCTCCAGCCTATGCTGGGGTCCACTGAAGCTGCCCCTCAAAAGGCAGCACTGGATCTGTGTCCGAGAGGTGGGAGGAGCCTACTACAACCTCGACTCCAAACTCAAGATGCCCGAGTGGATTGGAGGCGAGAGTGAGCTCAGGTAATCGGCACCTGTTGTGGCCAAGGTGCTGGGCTCCTTCATTTCTTATGTTGGGGACACGGAGCTCATCTCTGGTTATTTGACAAAGGCAGTGAAATTCCTGTGTCCTTGGATTCTCTCCCTGCCTTACTTAGAATCATAGAGTCTCAGACCTGACCTTAATCTTCGATGGTCCATTGGTACTTTTAAGTCCTTTTGGTAGGGAAGATGCACAGCCTGGGATACTGGCCTTCTGGTCTGGCAGGGCTGGCGTTGTAACATTCTCTCCATTGAAGACAACTGAGACAATGTAGTTGCCAGTTCATAGAAAGGAAGACATTCATTCAGGCCAGGGGGGACTGAATTTCCCTAGGACCAAAGAAGAGCATTTATAAAAGTCCTTTAGAGGCTGGGCGTAGTGCCTCATGCTTGTAATCCCAACACTTTGGGAGGCCAAGGCAGGTGGATCACGAGGTCAGGAGATTGAGACCAGCCTGGGCAACGTGGTGAAACCCTGTCTAAAAATACAAAAATTAGCCAGGCATGATGTTGGGCACCTGTCTGTAATTCCAGCTACTCAGGAGGGTGAGGCAGGAGAATCACAGTGAGGATGTTGCAGTGAGCCAAGATCATGCCATTGCCCTCCAGTCCGGGAGATAAGAGTGAAACTCTGTCTCCAAAAAAAGAAAAAGTCCTTTATAGTACTTTGGGTACTGTTAGTCACAGAACCAGCCACTGTTGGCAGTAACTACAAAGATGAGCAAAAATTTAGGTTGGGATTTTAAGCAGACAGATTGGAGGGGTAACCAAATCTCCAAAACCAGATGACTACAGGAATGTTTTTAGGACCGCCAAGGGTATAGTGAGGTTTCTGGTGACTTTGTGGTCCTGAGACTGGAATTTGCAACTCACTAGCATTTTATTTTCTCTATTCCTTTTTCCATAGGAAGTTTCTAAAACATCATTTACGAGGAAAGAACTGTGAACTCCTCCTGGTGGTACCAGAAGAGGTAGAGGCCCATCAGAGTTGGAGGACTGATGTGTAACACAGTTCTGCCCAGCCTCCCTCTCAGCTCAGCCCCTTCAGTGTCTGTGATGTGCTGTGGCCTCTGCAGTGGGTCTGCCCCTGCTGCTTCCCTAAACGTCTCATCGGGTTTTCCCCTTCAGATCTGACAGTGCAATAGGACAGACATGTGGACTGTTGTAAGAACTACCCAGTGTTTTGTTCCTGGGCAAGGAAGGTAGGAGGAGCTCTGTGCACTCAAGGCCAGCAGTTACAAACCCTTGTTTTGCTTAAGAGACAGAGGAGAAAGTGGAGTGGGGAGGGAATCCTAGCTGATTTTCCATTTTCTGTGAGGACTTGACACACGTGTTCTGCTGAGTTGTCACTGCTGCTTGAGACTCACCTAGAGATGCTGCCTCCACTTTCCATCCTGTCTGGGTCTGAAGGTAACGCACACAAACCCCATGGGACTGGTTTGAAGACGCCAGAGCATAAAGATCTCTCAGGAAACCATGTCCCAAAACTCTGGCGGCGGTCCAGCATGCTTCTCCAACCCTTCTCCCGAGGTGTAAGGGTGGTTTATGGCCATACATTGAGTTTTATAATGAAAAGTTCTCTAATATTCCACACTAATATTCTAGCGTGAGCTGAGTAAGATAGATACCTAACAGGATGTGGCTAAAGCCAAACTGGGACAGCCATGCGGTGGCTCGCTTTCTTAGTGTCCCTACCACTTCACGACATTGATTTAGGAGGCTCTGGGACAAGAGAAGCCAAAAAGCAGTTTTCCCAGTTTAGTCACGCTGGCAAAATCAGAAAAAAAAAGTCTGCCTTTGACATCAAATTCCACTAATTTGGGGCAGAGTTGGGTGAGGAAAGTTTTATGAAGACAGGCTTCTCAGAGTAGGAGCAGCCAGAATTCAGTAGACGTTTTAGGCTCGGAGGCTGTCACTATAGTGCCAAGTTGGGTGGTTCTGTGCATTGTGGATGGAACAGGACCTGGGTTTGCCATCTTCCTGTCATTTTCTTTATATTAATCAGTGGAAGTTCAACCTGCCCCTACCTCTTGAAATAGTTGTAGGCCACTTTTCTCTTGTAACTTTGGAAAACAAGAGAAATAAGTATCATACCACACACGTGTCTCCAAAGTGGATGTGGTTGCCTCGAGGCAGGTGGGCAGGCAGGGGTGACCCACTGGCCCTCAGATCGATGGTCTTGGCAGGTACTAAGAGCTGCCCCACTGGCCAGACTTCTCTCCAGCAGCAAAGCCAGCCTGGGGCTTGCATGTTGATCCTGAGCAAGCTTAACGGGGTGAACCTGAGGCGTTCTCCCCCTGTGACTGGAGTGCATGTTTACACCAGCACTTTTTCTGCACATGTATCTTCAATCCAACAAGGCCGTTTTTTTTTTAATGCTGAGTAACAGGCCACCAAGCGGCTACTTCATTGTGTCTTCTCAGCAACTGGCCGATCTCTTCTGCACCATTTTCTACAGCAGACCTGCTTGGCACCACAGGGAGCTCTTCCCGCCCTGCACAATGACATTCCAACCACCACCAGCCAGACGTTACAGCCAATCTTGCTGATTGTCACAAGCAGGACCTTGGGGCCACTGGCACTGTCAGAGATAGTAAGCCATTTCTTGGGAAGAGGAGGAAACTCCTCTCCACAAATCCGCTTGGGCCTGTGCAAATGGCACTTCAGAGTCCCCATGCACTTGGAGTCCATGAGCCAATGGGATATGCAAAGACGCTTAAACATTTCAGGGCTGGTTTCTCTGTTCATATCCAATTCTGGTGCTTAGGAACAGGGACCCATGCTGATGCCCAAGGGCAAAAAGCCCCACTTTCTTCAAGGAAGTGAGCAGGCCTGACCCTGATGCCCAAGAAGGGGCAACCCTAGGCTTTTTTTTTCTTGCTTTTATTCCTTTTTGTTGGCCTTGTGCTGGGTTTGTTTACAAAAGATGTATTTTGTTTAACCAAATATTAAAAATGGAAAACGTATGTCTTGTCTGCCTGAATTCTCTAATTGTGCAAAGGAAGAAAAATAAACTTTAGTATGATCCTGTTTTAAAAGGAATTCATTGCCAGCATAAGTCATCTTTTAGAGACATACCTGCTTTGATTAAATCTTTATAACCTGAGAAATCCAGACAGGATCGTTGCTGAAATGGGATTTGGTTCAAAAGATGTCCCCAAGACATTTTTCAGTCTTATTTTATTAAAATTAAGCCTGACAATGTGAAGAATCCAGGTATCTACAAGTTTGTACCACACTGGGGACTCGTGTTTTTCCTTAGTTAAAACGTGAAAGACCAGGCCGGGCGCGGTGGCTCAAGCCTGTAATCCCAGCACTTTGGGAGGCCGAGGCGGGTAGATCACGAGGTCAAGAGATCGAGACCATCCTGGTCAACACGGTGAAACCCCGTCTCTACTAAAAATACAAAAAATTAGCTGGGCATGGTGGCGCGTGCCTGTAATCCCAGCTACTCAGGAGGCTGAGGCAGGAGAATTGCCTGAACCCGGGAGGCGGAGGTTGCAGTGAGCCGAGATCGCGCCATTGCACTCCAGCCTGGGTAACAAGAGCGAAACTCTGTCTCAAAGAAAAAAAAAAAAAAAAAAAAAAAAAAAAAAAAAGTGAAAGACCATACATCTGCACAGGGCCTGGACCCAGCTTCACCATCCTAAGTGCACAGCAGCAGCATTCTGTAGTTGCACTGCCTGGATTGGAATCCAGGTCTAGCACTTAACTTTGCAGCCTGAGCAATTACCTTTCTGTGGTTGTCTCTTCTGTAAAATGGGGATACCATCTCCTAAATTGTCTAGTGTTGACTGATCTGATAACTCACATAAAAGGCTTGCTCTGGCTGAGCATGGTGGCTGACACCTGTAATCCCAACACTTTTGAGATGCCAGAGGTGGGTGGATGGCTAGAGCTCAGGAGTTCAAGACCAGCCTGGGAAACATGGTGAAACCCTGACTCTACCAAAAATACAAGAAACTAGCTGGGCGTGGTGGCGTGTTCCTGTAGTCCTAGCTACCCAGGAAGCTGAGTTGAGAGGATCACCTGAGCCTGGGAGATAGAGGTTGTAGTGAACCCAGATGACACCACTTTGTTCCAGTGAGACCTGGTCTCAGGCAAAAAAAAAAAAAATCTGTCCCAATTCTGCAGAAATAAATGTTATTCTCTACAAATGCTTTATAATTACAGTGTCATTATAGACTGAAGAAGTACATGGACCCAATCTTTTATTTTAGGCTGATGGATCTCAAAGTGACTGCCTAAATTCAGGATAAAGATTGCTATGAAATACTTGGCTAAAAATGATTTTTTTCACTTTTGGAAACAATCTGGGCCTATGGGGTGAGCACTAAGATGGAGGTCCTGCTGGTTTAGGTGAGAGGAAATGTGAGGGACAGTATGTGTCTCTGACTCTCTGGTCTCATTTCAAGGTACTTTTCACAAGCACATGGATGACACTTTCAGTTGGAATCATTTTTAATATTTAAATACAAAAAGTGAGCACTAACTTCTGGTGTTTTAAACCCACACACCCAGGTCTAACAGCCAAAATACGCAGAGAAAATTAGCCCCTGCCCTGTCTTCCATAGTCCCCATTCTGTGGCTGAAGCTGCAGCCTCCCTCCTCTTATACATAGGAATTCATAGTGGCCACTTTACACTACAGGTGTAATGCATTTTGTCTGTTTCGCATTGTGTGCATGTCCCTCCCCAATAGCTCTATTCTTAAAAAAAAAAAAAAAAAAAGCAGTCATTAATAGTCAGGGGCACATCCCTCCCACTGGCATCGGTTCCTACCCCACAAGGGGAAAGTGAGATCTTCCAGTTAGGAGCAATTTGGTGAAAGGAGTGGGGTGGCCAGAGCTGGAATAACCATCTGCGTGGCTGCACTCTGATATCAGAGTGAAGACAGAAGCAAGTCAGGAAAGCATGGAGGGCACAGTTGCAAGTTGAGTCTTTCCATGAGACAATGTGGGGAGAATTCTCTCCCCCAGGTTTAGATAGATCAATGTGCCAAAGTTAAAAAAAAAAATTCAAATAATCAGCAGTTCAAACACTACTGAATTTCAAATTTCTCCCACCAAGACAGCTCAAAGAGCAGTAACAATTTAGATCTTTCCAGGAAGTGAAGGTAGAGCCCCTGGCATTCCTCCTGAGAGCCCTGTGTTAGGCCCTAGAAGTATCTGGAAAAGAAAAGGAGCGGTATAAGGCATCATACAGGCCTTGAGATGTTATTCTCACCGTCAGGCACCTAAAACAGCATGGACATGATCCCAGTCCCCACCACACATTAACTGTTGGTCAACCCAGGTTCGAGAACAGGAGTCCCCAATCCCTGGGCCATGGACTGGCACTGGTCCATGGCCTGTTAGGAGCTGGGCCACACAGCAGGAGATGAACAGCAGGAGGTGAGCAGCAGGCAAGTGAGGGAAGCTTCATCTGTGTTTACAGCTGTTCCCCATTGCTCACATGACCACCTGAGCTCTGCCTCCTGTCAGATCAGCAGGATTAGATTCGCACAGGAGCACAAACCTTTGTGAACAGTGTATAAGAGGGATCTGGGTGGCATGCTCCTTTTGAGAATCTAATGCCTGATGATCTGTCACTGGCTCCCATCACCCCCAGACAAGACTGTCTAGTTGCAGTAAAACAAGCTTAGGGCTCCCGCTGAGTCTACATTATGGGGTTACTCATTATATATTAAAACGTAATAATAATAGAAATTCAGTGCACAATAAATGTGATGCACTTGAATCATCCGGAAAACATCTCCCCTACCCCCACCATCCATGGAAAAACTGTCGTCCGTGAAACCAGCGACTGGTTTCATGGAAGACAATTAGAGAAATAACTTGCGTCTCCACCAATGGCAAAATGCCCAGGCTCTGGGCTCACCTGCCGCTGCTGCAGTTGCTGCTGTTGCTCCATTTGCAACTTCTCAGTTTCAAAGACAACGGGAAGAACGAGGATCATAAAGGAAGTGGTCCCAATCCACAAGGCTGCCCTGGAAAACCTGCAGAGGAAAACCCCCAGAGGGTTTTCAAAGAGATTCATGCTTCGAAGAGCATGAAGACACGCAAACAAAACAGGGGAAAACTACCCAATAACCAAACCTCTCACATTACATATGCCAATGTTTTTGGTAAACGTATTCCACCCACTCCTTGAACCATACTCCTACCAGAGACGGAAGGGGCAGCTGTGGTAGCTGTATCATTTAGTGATGGCGGTTTTAACAATCTCCTTCGTTCTTACAAAGCTCCTTATTAATTATCTCCAACAATCTGAAATAACCCCCACAACGCCCCTGCCAGTTAAGAATCCCCATTTTACAGAAGAGGAAACTGAGATTCAGAAAGGTTAGGGTACAACAAGTCCAAGGTCACTCAGCCCAGGTCTCCTGCTTCCAAACCCCGTGTTCTTTCACAGCACCGCGGTCACCCCATGCACGTACCCAATGCCTTTGTCTCATTCCTTACCTGTACATTTTTTGAGCCACAAAGAGGGAGAGATCAAAAGTGGCTCCCGCCGCGGACCGTACCCTCTCCGGAAACATCTCTGTCAGGCCCCATAGTCTCTCCGACAGGGTCTCATCTAGCTGTGGTGGAGGAGGCACGGGTCTTACAAGAAAAAGCGGCATCCATTCCCGGCCCCGCTGCGGCGCTGGGAGCCGTCGAGCCCACTGGAGCTAAGGCACCCCCGGGCCCAGCGGGGCCCCTAACCCCGCCTCCCAGAAAAGCAGCTTCGCTGGGATCCCGTACCACGCGGATCCCACACCAACGAGCAGGACCGCTTCCCGCCCCGCACCCCGCGAGCCCCTAGTACCTCGTCGTCGTCGTCCTCCTCCAGCTCCTCCTCAGTCTTCTCTGCGTCGCCTTTCGGGAGCAATTCGTCCGGGGACTGAGGTTCTCCTGCACCGGCAGCAGCGACGGCAGCAGCCATGGCTGTAGGGTACACCGGAAGCGGAAAGGAGGAGGCGAGCGCAGCCGAACGGCGGACAGAGCCGCTCTTCCGGGAGCCGAGGCGCGAGCCGGGAGAGAGCGGCGCCCTCTAGCTCCAGGTCTTCCAGAGCCCGCAGCCGGTCCGGCAGCCTTGGCCTTACCTGGGCGTCCGGGCTTCAGTGGGCATTAGCAGCAGCTAGGAGGCCTGTGAGAGGTTCCGGGGCGCCACCGCAGTCATTCTGTTCCGCGGGTTTAGGGTGAGCCCAGAAACTGCTTGCTTTTTTCTTTTTTTCAAATGAGTTGATTCAATTCCAGATGATAAGAGTTTAGGGTAGAACAAAGATCAAGGGGCTGACTCTGGCAAGACTCTGGGCTGGTTTTACTTGCTGAGCGAAACAACTTGAAGAGATGATGAGCCACTGTATTTTCTTTTCCTTTTTTTTTTTTTTTCTTTCTGAGACGGGAATCGCTCTGTCGCCCAGGCTGGAGGGCAATGGCGCAGTCTCGGCTCACTGCAACCTCCGCCGTCCGTGTTCAAGCGATTCTCTGGCCTCAGCCATCCCAGTAGCTGGGATTACAGGTGCCGGCCACCACGCGCGGCTAATTTTTGTATTTTAGTAGAGACAGGGTTTTGCCATGTTGGCCAGGCTGGTATGGAACTCCTGACCTCGTGAGCCACTGCGCCCGCCCTCGTATTTTCTTTTCAAGTTTATTCTTAAATGTACAACAGGCTACAAGACAACACTTTATTCTAGTATAGGAATTTTTTTTTTTTTTTTTTAGACAAAGTCTCTCTTTGTCACCCAGGCTGGAGTGCAGTGATATGATCTCAGCTCACTGCAACCTCCACCTCCCTGGTTCAAAGATGTGGCCAGGAATCCTGATGTTTAAACACGAATGGAGTCAGGGCCACCATCACCGCAGGCACAGTGGAACAGCTCGCTTTTGACAGATTATTTAGCTTTTTTTTTTTTTTTTCTTTCCTGGAGTGCAGTGGCTTGACCTCTGCTCACTGCAACCTCTGCCTCTGCCTCCCAGTTTCAAGCAATCATCCCATGTCAGCCTCCCAAGTAGCTGGGACCACAGGTGAGTGCCACCACCACGCCCAGCTAATTTATATATAAATACAGATAATTCATTTTTATTTTTTATTTTTTTTTATTTATTTATTTTTTGAGACGGAGTTTGGCTCATGTTACCCAGGCTGGAGTGCAATGGCGCGAGTTCGGCTCACCCCAACCTCCGCCTCCTGAATTCAGGCAATTGTCCTGCCTCAGCCTCCTGAGTAGCTGGGATTACAGGCAAGCGACACCATGCCCAGCTAATTTTTTGTAGTTTTAGTAGAGACGGGGTTTCGCCTTGTTGACCAGGATGGTCTCGATCTCTTGACCTCGTGATCCACCCGCCTCAGCCTCCCAAAGTGTTGGGATTACAGGCTTGAGCCACCGCGCCCGGCTCATTTTTATTTGTTAGATGTGGAATCTCACTCTGTCAACCAGGCTGGAGTGCAGTGTGCAATTTCGGCTCACTGCAACCTCCACCTCCTAGGTTGAAGCAATTCTTCTGCCTCAGCCTCCCAAGTAGCTGGGATTACAGGCAGACACCACTATGCCTCACTAATTTTTTTTTATTTTTAGTAGAGACAGGATTTCACCATGTTGGCCCGGCTGGTTTTGAACTCCTGACCTCAAGTGATCCACCCGTCTCAGCCTCCCAAAGTGCTAGGATTACAGGCGTGAGCTACTGCGCCTGGCCTATACATATTTATATATTACATATACTGTATATATATTGTGTGTGTGTGTATATACATATGTATATATAAAAAGACAGGGTTTCACCATGTTGCCTAGGCTGGTCTCGAACTCCGGGGCTCAAGCAATCCACCTGCCTCAGCCTCCCCAAGTCCTCGGATTAGAGGCCTGAGCCACTGTGCCTCTCCTTGTCAGATTTCTTTTCTTTTTTTTTTTTTTTCTTTTGAGACAGAGGCTCACTTTGTCACCCAGGCTGGACTGCAATGATATGATCTCGGCTCACTGCAGCCTCCACCTCCCAGGTTCCAGCAATTCCCCTCCCTCAGCCTCCCGAGTAGCTGGGACTACAGGTGCCCGCCACCACACCTGGCTAATTTTTGTATTTTTAGTAGAGACAGGGTTTCACCATATTGGCCAGGCTGGTCTCGAACTCCTGACCTTGTAATCTGCCCACCTCGGCCTCCCAAAGTGCTGGGATTTACAGACATGAGCCATTGCACCTGGCTGCCAGATTTCTTAATTTTGCCTGTGGCCAGGACCAAAGCTTTATCTTCCTTGTCCATCTCTTTGGCCTGCTTCTTGGACTGTTTTAGGGGCTTCTCTGCCACCTTCGTGGACAGGGCACCTGCAGCCCCTTCCCCAGACCCTGCCTGGAAACCTGCATTTTAACAAGGCACCCTGGAGTCACACTTTGGGAAACACTAATCCAGTTTCATTCTCCTGAGCCATATGTTAATTGGTGTGAATAAATTAGTGTCTTGGAGAATAAATTAGTGGTTTGGGAAGACATCGGGTAAATCTTCGCAATGTACCAAACAAAGGTTAGAGTGACCACTTAAGTACCAGGCGCTCTGGTGCCTGTGGGTGTGGGTGGGTGCAGTGTGTCTTCATTTAATCTTCACAGCAACTCACTGTGGTAGGCACTGTTATCCCCAATTTAGAAATGAGGAAACTAAGGCATTGTACATAGATTTCTAGTAAATAGGTGAGCTGGTCAGAAAGTATGCAGATATAAAATTTTTTTTTTTTTTTTTTTTTTTTTTTGAGACGGAGTCTTGCTCTGTCTCCCAGGCTGGAGTGCAGTGGCATGATCTCAGCTCACTGCAACCTCCTGGGCTCAAGCGATTCTCCTGCCTCAGCCTCCCAAGTAGCTGGGACTACAGGTGTGTGCCATCATGCCTGGCTAATTTTTTTGTATTTTTAGTAGAGACGGGGTTTCACTACGTTGGCCAGACTGATCTCAAACTCCTGACCTCAGGTGATCCACTGGCCTAGGCCTCCCAAAGTGCAGTGACTCCAAATGGAAAGTAATTAGCAATGTTAATGTGGAGAAGTTTTAGGAAAACCAATGAATGTTGTTTATATTCATAAGAGCAACACATGATTTTTTTTTTTTTTTTTTTTTTTTTTGAGACAGAGTTTCACTCTTGTTACCCAGGCTGGAGTGCAATGGCGCGATCTCGGCTCACCGCAGCCTCCGCCTCCCGGGTTCAGGCAATTCTCCTGCCTCAGCCTCCTGAGTAGCTGGGATTACAGGCACGCGCCACCATGCCCAGCTAATGTTTTTTGTATTTTTAGTAGAGACGGGGTTTCACCATGTTGACCAGGATGGTCTCGATCTCTTGACCTCGTGATCCACCCGCCTCAGCCTCCCAAAGTGCTGGGATTACAGGCTTCAGCCACCGCGCCCGGCTCACATGATTTTTTTAAAAAGCCTGTTTAAGGATGAAGAGCTCCTTCAACAATTACAGAATTTCCAAGGGATAAGAAAAAATATTGGAAATCATGCAATGCAGAGTATTCAAAACTGGGAGGAGATGAGATGATCTAGAAAAGGCAGAGTGTGGCCAGGCGTGTTGGCTCACGCCTGTAATCCCAGCACTTTGTGAGGCTGGGGCAGGCGGATCACTTGAGGTCAGGAGTTTGACACCAGCCTGACCAATATGGTGAAACCCCCATCTCTACTAAAAGTACAAAAACTAGCCAGGCTTGGTGGCAGGCACCTGTAATCCCAGCTACTCAGGAGGCCCAGGCAGAAGAATCTCTTGAACCAGGAGGCGGAGGTGTTTGCAGTGAGCCGATATTGCGCCACTGCACTCCAGCCTGGGCAACAGAGTGAGACTCCATAAAAAAAAAAAAAAAAAAAGAATAGGCAGAGTGAGAACGGAAGACACAGCCCTATGGAATCAGACATTTAAAGGCTGGAGAGAGAGGAAAACCAGAGGGCTGAGGCATTGCTGAAGGCTTCCAGAGGAAGGCTTAACAGCAGAGAGGGCATGTGAGACTCGCCAGGATGGCAGAGGTCGCAGCAGTGGACAAGGGTGTCAGCAAGCTCTTAGTTAGGGGTTGGGGCATGGGTCCCTTGGAGAATCCTATGAAAGCTGTAAGCCCCTCCCATTAAAAAGTGCACAGTTCCCCCTGCAAGGACTCAAACTCAGACTTCCTCCGATTATTGCTTCTCATCCCACTTGCCCTCATTCCCACCCTCTTGCCCACAGAACCTTTATTCTTTTTTCTTTTTTTGATATGGGAGGCTTGCGCCGTTGCCCAGGCTGGAGGGCAGTGGCACGGTCTCAGCTCCCTGCAACCTCTGCCTCCTGGGTTCACATGATTCTTCTGCCTCAGCCTCCCTAGTAGCTGAGATTAGGTGCCCGCCACCACACCAGGCTAATTTTTGTATTTTTAGTAGAGACAGGGTTTCACCATGTTGGCCAGGCTGGTCTCCAGCTCCTGACTTCAGGCGATCCTCCCATCTCTGCCTCCCAAAGTGCTGGGATTACAGGCATGAGGCACCGTGCCAGGACCTTTTTTCAACTTTTGCTCTTTTGCCCAGGCTGGAGTGCAGTGGTGTGATCTCAGCTTATTGCAACCTCTGTCTCCCAGATTCAAGCCACTCTCCTGCTTCAGCCTCCGGAGTAGCTGGGATTACCGGCACCTGCCACCACACCTGGCTAGTTTTTTTATTTTTAGTAGCGACGGGGTTTCACCACTTTGGCTCGGCTGGTCTCAAACTCCTGACCTTGTGATCCGCCTGCCTCAGCCTCCCAAAGTGCTAGGATTACAGGCATGAGCCACATCGCCCGACCCTTAAAAAAATTTTTTTAACAAGACAGTGTCTTGCCCTGTCACACAGGCTGGAGAATAGAGTGGTACAGTCTTGGCTCACTGAAGCCTCAATCTCCCAGGTTAAGGGATCTTCCCACCTCCGCCTCCAAAGTAGCTGGGGTCACAGTTGTGTGTCACCACGCCTGGCTAACTTAAATTTTTTTTTTGTAGAGATGGTGTCTCAGTATGTTGCCCTGGCTGGTCTCAAACCCCTGGGCTCACCCAATCCTTCCTTGGCCTCCTGAAGGGCTGGGATTACAGGCATGTGCCACTGCGCCTGGCCAATAAAGTCTTTGAGGATGAAGAATTTCAGCCAGAACCTGAAGGATATATCTGGCTCTATTTAGATTTGAAAGTATATAATGTCTCAAGAAAAACAAAACGCCTCACTGAAGGAAACAAGGTTAGTGTGGTGATTCGTGATTTTATTTTCTTTTTCTCCTAAAGACTTTCATTAATAGGAGTGTCCTTGATTCGTACCCCAATCCATCAGCAAACACTGGTAGGCTCCACCTTCAAGTCTTATCTAGAATCAGACCACCTCACCTCATCTACTGTGGCCTCCTTGGGCCGGGCCTGGCCTCTTTCAGTCTGTTCTCACCACACAGCCAGAGGGATCCTTTTATTTTTATTGATTGCTTGATTGATATGGGGTCTCTTGTCAGCAGGCTGGAGTGCAATGGTACGATCTCACCTCACTGCAACCTCTGCCTCCCAAGTAGTGGGGACCACAGGCACAAGCCACCATGCCGTTATTTTTTTTTGTATTTTTGGTAGAGACGAGGTTTCACCATATTGTCCAGGATGGTCTTGAACTCCTAAACTGAAGCAATCTACCCACCTCAGCCTCCCACAGTGCTGGGATTACAGGTGTGAATCACCACACACAGCGCCTTTTCAAACCGCAGTTGGATCAGCATTTTTCTGCTCATAACAATGGCTTTTGCTTCCCTGCTCACTCAAAATAAATTCCTTCTTCACTGCAGAGCTTCCCCTCCTACCACAGGGTGTTTAGGTCCCAATGGTGGTGATGGTAGGAGACCCACACCATTGTGACAACCAAATATGCCCACGATGCCCAGGGTTTCAGTCCCGGCTCCACCCCTTCCACTGCTGGGTTGGTTTCTTCATCTAAAAAACGGGGATGGGGACAACAAACTTGAAAAACTGTCCTGAGAATGAGGTGTCCGGCATCGGGCGTACTTAACAAAGGGTCCCCAATGATAACCAGCCGAGGCATAAGCAAACTCCATTGTTCCTATTATCTGCATCTGAAGATTTACACCTGTGATGTATGTGGATCCTTTTCCAGTTTCTTCTGTAGTAAACATTCTCTCTTGTATCAGAAAGTAAGGTTATGGGTTGGAGCTATAAATATGCCCTTTGATCCATCCCCCACGTAGAGTGCTTTGCCGGTGGTAAGCATGGACTGCAGACAGCAGCTCCCTCTGAGGCTGCCTCTAGCTCCTTTCTTTCACAGTGGGCTATGACTCAGGCTCCAACTTCCACTGTGTGGTCCTCGATCAGTGTCTGAATCTCCCAGAGTTTGTCTCCTTCTCTGCAGACAGATATGCTGATAGCCCCTGCCACACAGGGCTGAGCTGAAGGGAAAATGAGACAGTGCAAGCAAAGGAGCCTGGTGCCAGGCACGTACCAGGCATTCAGCAGTGGCGAACCATGGTAGCCTGCCCCCAGTCTAACGTCCTGGGCTCCATGCCCCCACCCCCTCAGTTCCTTCCCACTTGACTTCAGGAGCTGGATTCTCTCCTCCTGCCAGAGAAGTCCAGCTCACACTGCCTAAGGCACAAATTCTCACACCAACAACTAGGTCCCTGCCAGCTCCTGGCCAGTCCCAACTCCATGAAGCAGGAGGGCAGGTAAATTTGAGCAAAGACTGTTTCTGTTTGGCATTAGCCTCTGCCAATTGCCCAGGAAAGCTGGAATGCTCTTCAGCAAGCATGACATTTCCTCACACCCTAAACACTTTTTTTTTTTTTTGAGATGGAGTCTTGCTCTGTCACCCAGGCTAGAGTGCAGTGGCATGATCTCGCAACCTCCATCTCCCAGGTTCAAGTGATTCTTCTGCCTCAGCCTCCCAAGTAGCTGAGACTACAGGCATGTGCCACCATGCCCAGCTAATTTTCTTTTGTATTTTTAGTAGAGACGGGGTTTCACCATATGGGCCAGGCTGGTCTCAAACTCCTGACCTCAGACAATCCACCTGCCTTGGCCTTCCAAAGTGCTGGGATTACAGGTGTGAGCCACTGCGCCCGGCCAATTCTGTCTTTGGATGGAGCAACAGAAGCTTAGACTATAGGCTCCATTTTTTTTTTTTTAAACAGGATCTTGTTCTGTCACCCAGGCTGGAGTGCAGTGGAGCAATCACAGCTCACTGCAGCCTCAACCTCCTTGGGCTCAAGTGATCCTCCCATCTCAGCCTCCTGAGAGGCTGGGACTATGGGTGTGCACCACCATGATTTTTTGTATTTTGTTTTACTATTGCCAGGTCTTGAACTCCTGAGCTAAAGCAATCAGCCACCTCAGCCTCTCAAAGTGCTGGGATTACAAGTGTGAGTCACCACACCTGGCCAGGTTCCATTTAATTCTTTTTTTTCTTTTTTGAGACAGAGTCTCACTCTGTCACCACGCTGGAGTGCAGTGGTGCGACCTCGGCTCACTGCAACCTCTGCCTCCTTGGTTCAAGCGATTCTCCTGCCTCAGCCTCCTGAGTAGCTGGAACTACAGGTGCCCGCCACCATGTCCAGCTAATTTTTGTTATTTTTACTAGAGACAGTTTCACTACATTGGCCAGGATGGTCTCAATCTCCTGACCTCATGATCTACCCACCTCGGCCTCCCAAAGTGCTGGGATTACAGGTGCTCGCCACTGCGCCCAGCCTAATTTTTGTATTTTTAGTAGAGATGAGCTTTCACTTTATTGGCCAGGCTGGTCTTGAACTCCTGACCTCAGGTGATCCACCCACCTCGGCCTCCCAAAGTGCTGGGATTATAGGTGTGAGCCACTGCACCTGACCAGCTCCATTTACTTCTTGAGGAGCTCATGCTTCTCTTTTTAGTCACTTTGGTCACAGAGAGATCATTTAAGATCATTTAATAAAAAAGTAGTGCAAACAGGAAAGTAGCATAAAACATAGTGTTGCTGAGGAAGGCTGGTGCTTGCTGTTGAGAAGCAAAGGCCAGAGGAGGCTGGGTGTGAGGGAGGAGGATTCTTTAAAGGCAGGAAGAGAGAGGGCTGCCTTTAAGAGCCAGGAGAGCCTCTCATTCATGACCCCCAACATAGAGCTCTGTAGAACTGCTGCCACACCCTAAACACCGACGTAAGGGGGTGAGAGAATGAACTCCAGCCACTTCTCCCAACAAGGCCCAACAGAGCTATTCTGGGACATGTGTGTTTGCAAGCTTATGTGCATGGAGAGCACCCAAAAGCTCATCAGCAGACCCAGACCTCCACGCAGTCTGGTTTTCAGACTGGCATCCGCAGACAGTGCATGTGAAGCGCCTTCTCATTACTGCCCCCATCTGGAATCTTGGTCTTCTCCATTCCATCTCACTTTCGATTGCCAACCCAAGGGTGCCAGTGCCTGTGGGTCCCATTATATGATACTCTCTCCCAGGACCAAATCATTAGTCTGACCGAAAAAAAAAAAAGCACTTAGCCACATCCTACTCCGTAATGAATGGCTCTGGGGTCTTCATTTTCTCTTCCGGCTGATCCTCAGTTCATCCAGTTCCTTCTCCATTAATTGGGATTCAGCAGTGGACTCTGAGAGCTGAAAGTAAAGCAGCAGCTGTTAGAAGGCAGGACATTTCTAGGAGATGTTTCAGGTTTGCAAGTCCGGCCCTACACGCGGAGGAAAGGCCCCTGGCACTTCTCTGATGCTGCTGGCCTCCATGATGATGGGAAGCCCTCTGTACCTGGGTAGAATGCAAGCATCTGATGACCCAGGACCACAAGTACTTGAAGAATATTCACAGTGCACTCTGTCAACACGCTGTCACCCACGAGCACGTGGCACTCCCTGCATGAAGGTGAGCAAGTCTCAGAGGATGTCAAAGACAGATACTGTTGATTCTAAGGCTAAGGGATTAGAGTTTAAGTTGCTTCTAAGCTGTAGCTCCCATAATGGGGATTAGGGGGAAAAATGCTTGAAAAAGAATGCCACTTTCCTCCTTAGGGTTGTTTGTTTTTTGTTTTCATTTTTTGAGACGGGGTCTTGCTCTATCACCCAGGTTGGCTGCTTTTCTTGTACTAACTCACTATGAGGTACATACTACAATTATGCTCATTTTTAAAAAACCATCCAAGCCAGGCACAGTGGCTCATACCTGTAATCTCAGCACTTTGGGAGGCTGAGGCAGGCGGATGGATCACTTGAGGTCAGGAATTTCAGACCAGCCTGGCCAACATGGTGAAACCCCTTCTCTACTAAAAATGCAAAAATTAAATAGGCGTGGTGGCGGGAGCCTGTAATCCCAGTTACTCGGGAGGACAAGACAGAAGAATCACTTGAATCCGAGAGGCACAGGTTGCAGTGAGCAGAGATCATTCCACTGCATTCCAGCCTGGGCTACAGAGCAAGACTTTGTCTCAAAAAAATAAATAAATACAAGTAAAAATTATCTCAGCTCACTGCAACCTCCGCCTATCAGGTTCAAGCGATTCTCCTGCCTTAGCCTCCCGAGTAGCTGGGATTATAGGTGCATGCCACCACCCCCGGCTAATTTTTGTATTTTTAGTAGAGACGGAGTTTCACCATGTTGGTCAGGCTGGTCTCGAACTCTTGACCTCATGATCCACCCGCCTCAGCCTCCCAGTGCTGGGATTATAGACGTGAGCCACCGCACCCAACCTAGTCCTTTTTCTGTTTTTTTAAAGTCAGGGTCAGCTGTGTGCGGTGACTCACACCTGTAATCCCAGCACTTTGGGAGGCTGAAGCAGGCAGATCACCTAAGGTTGGGAGTTCGAGACCAGCCTCACCAACATGGAGAAACCCCATCTCTACTAAAAATACAAAATTATTTAGGCGTGGTGGCATAGGCCTGTAATCCCAGCTACTTGGGAGGCTGAGGCAGAAGAATTGCTTGAACCCAGGAGGCGGAGGTTGCGGTGAGCTGAGATTACACCATTGCACTCCAGCCTGGGCACTGTCCCAAAAAAACAACAAAAAAAGACAGGGTCTTGTTTTGTTGCCCAGGCTGGTCTCAAACTCCTGGGGTTAAGCCATCCTCCTGTCTTAGCTTCCCGAATAGCTGGGACTCCAGAAGTATACCCCCACAATTAGCTGTTATGCCATTTATTGCTGAAGAAATTAAATCGCAGAGCAGTTAGTCAATAGCGGAGCTGGGCAAGGAACCCAGGCCATTTCGCTACAGAGTGTGTGCTCTTCACCACCACCGTGTGTGCTCTCCTCCCTCTGAATCTTCACAGGCTCCTCTAGGCCCAGTGGGTTGCTGGATTTTTAACAGCCACAAGAAACCAATGCTAACATAGTGTGTGCCTCTCAGCAGGTCTGTGATGGGTATTAATTAATGCCTATGAGCCGGCTCCTCCCCTCTTCCTGGGATGCTTCCATCCCAACCTCCATTCCTGCCATTATCCTTCCACTTTCAGCGCAGATATCCCTTCCTCTGGGAAGCTCTCATGACAGAATTGACTTCTCCCTCGTGTGCTATGCAGATGCTGTGCAGACTCCAGCTGGGTCCTTACCACTACCATCATCACACAGCCCACCTGCCTCTAGACCGTGGGCAGGAACTGTGTCTTGTTTCTTGCGTGTGTCTTAGGATACAAAGCAACGTACCTGGCCAAACTGGCATTGAGGAGGTATCTGTTGGCTTAAATGACTCGAGGTGGCGCTGCCCCGAAAGGACTGCCTAGGCATCTCTTCCCCATCACCTGCCTTACCATGTCTAACAGGATGTCCACTTTCAGCCGCAAGAGATTGTTCTCTTCCTCCAGCTGCTGGTTCCGCCTGCGAAGGCGCTGGACCTCCCTCCGGTCCACACCTCCACTAACCCCCGTCTCTGGAGGAAGGACAGAACCAGTTAAAGGGGGGTTTCCTTCTACAATCCTGATTGATGTGATGGCACGAAGTGCAGCTCACCTGCTATCCACTGGCCATTTTCAAACTTCAGGCTCTGCCCTGCCAGGTTCATAGTGGGGGATCCATATTCCAAGCCCAGCTCCACCTCCCGGGTTGACCGGTCCAACTGTGGGTGAGATGCTACATGACAGCTTCAGCAGGCCTGGAACTTGCCCTCATTCCAACTCCTCTTCCCCTAACAATGTGACCCCACTAACTCATTTTTCTAATCATTACCTGGCACCTTTAATGATTTTTGTAAAGGCCATAAAATCAGATGATGTACAGCAAAAGTTTAATTACGAGATGAAAAAAATACTGTTTTATACATTAGATGTTTTCTAGAAAAGGTATATATACTGAAATTTATAAATGGAATTATTTTACATCTACTAGACACTTAATAGTTGAAGCAATCCTACTGTAAATTGTTAATCAAGTGAAAAATCCTTTTTAAATATAATAGTCCACCAAGTTATCATTTTCTTAATATAGAGCTACATATGTTGTGGAAAAGACGTGAAATTCTAACAGGAAGAAGAGGAGTTGCTTCTTAATGTGCAACAGTACAATTTACATAGTCATTTCTTTTCTTTCTCTCTTTTTTTTTTTTTGAGACGGAGTTTCTCTCTGTCGCCCAGGCTGGAGTACAGTGGCGCCATCTCAGTTCACTGCAGCCTCCGCCTCCCAGGTTCAAGTGATCCTCCCCACGTCAGCCTCCGAGTAGCTGGGACTACAGGCACGTACCACCACATCCAGCTAATTTTTGTTTTGTTTGAGACAGAGTCTCGTTCTGTCACCCAGGCTGGAGTGCAGTGGCGCAATCACAGCTCACTGCAACTTCCGCCTCCAGGGTTCAAGTGATTTTCCTGCCTCAGCCTCCCAAGTAGCTGGGACTACAGACGTGTGCCACCACACCTAATTTTTCTATTTTTTAGTAGACACGAGGTTTCACCATATTTGGCCAGGCTGGTCTTGAACTCCTGACCTTGTGATCCACCCGCCTCAGCCTCCCAAAGTGCTGAGATTACAGGCATGAGCCACCGCACCTGGCCTAATTTTTGTTTTTTAAGGTAGAGTCGGAGTTTCACCACATTAGCCAGGCTGGTGTCGAACTCCTGACCTCAAGTGATGTGCCCACCTCAACCTCCCAAAGTGCTGGAATTATAGGCGTGAGCCACTGCACCCAGCCCATATATTCATTTCTACAACTCACTGAGCACCCACCCTAATTCAGGACTCAGTACTGGGTATCCAGGGATGAGTATGACCAGCTCTTCCTCAAGAGCGGCTCAACAGGGAGAGATCTTCAGGGAAGTACGCAAATGTCCCTTTCTCAGTCAGGCCTTCCTGACCACCTGGTGAAGATGACAGTTCTGTCCCCACTACTCAGAAACAACCCTTCCCAGGCCTATGCTTTGTTTTGCTGTCTACCACCTGTCACCCTCTGATTTAAATGTGCTTATTTTCTATAGCCTTCCATTAAAATATCTGCCCCATGAAGGCAGGGATTGGATGTTTTTCCTCTCCCCTTCTTCATCCACTTCTGCCTGCCAGTGCTTAGAAGAATACCTGCCACATAGAAAGGTATCAATCAATAGCTCCAGAATTAATCAATAGAGAAGAACATTCTAGGCTGGGCATGGTGACTCATGCCTGTAATCCCAGTACTTTGGGAGGCCGAGGCGGGCAGAGCACCTGAAGTCAAGAGTTCAAGACCAGCCTGACTAACATGGAGAAACCCTGTCTCTGCTCAAAAAAAGTGCAAAATTAGCTGGGCATAGTGGCACATGCCTGTAATCCCAGCTACTTGGGAGGCTGAGGCAGGAGAATCGCTTGAGCCCGGGAGGCGGATGTTGCAGTGCGCCGAGATCATGCCACTGCACTCCAGCCTGGGCAACAAGAGCGAAACTCCATCTCAAAAAAAAAAAAAAAATTAGCCAGGCATGGTGGCAGGCACCTACAATCCCAGCTACTTGCTCAGGAGGCTGAGGAAGGAGAATCACTTGAATCCAGGAGGTGGAGGTTGCAGTGAGCTGAGAATGCGCCACTCAAGGGAAGAAGGACTCCATCTCAAAAAAAAAAAAACAAAACTGGACAATATTGTTTGGGGTCAAATATCATGAGATTGTCTTCTTAGGTTCTTGGACAAACAAGGTCTGACAATCATTCCCAAACAAGAGTTTGAAAATGTTTTCAGCAATAGCAATCATATGGATGGAAAGGATGCCCTCCTGCAATGATGCCTCCAGAGGACCAGTTTCCATTCAGACACACACTCAGCACTCAACTCACGCTGCACACTGGGCCAACCCCAGTACCGACACTTACAGAATGCAGGTTGGAGAGAGATGCAGACTTCCGAGGAGGTGTCTTCTTCGGACTGAATGTATTCCCAAAGAAGGGCATCTTTGGCCTGATGAAGGCAAAGCCAGCGCTCCCTTCACCTAGGGTCAGAAAAAGTTAGGGGGAAAGACAGCTGGATCACTGACCTTACACCATTGTCCTCAAATCTTGAAAACATACATTTTATCATGTGGCTACTAACGATCCTGGTGCTATGGTTTGAATCTCCCAACCAAAACTCATGTTAAAATTTCACTGCCATGGTAACAGTATTAAGAGGGGCGAGCCTTTAAGGGGTGACTGGCCCATGTGAACTCTGCTCTCCTGAGTGGATTAATGCTGTTGTCATGGGAGTAGGTTAGCTATCTCAGGAGTGGGCTCCTGGTCAAAGGGTAAGTTCTGCTGCCATGCTGTCTGTCTCATGCACGTGCTCCCCATGTACGCCTTCTGCCTCACACTGGATGACCCTCACCAAATACTTGCACCATGCTCTTGGACTTCCCAGTCTCCATTACTGTGGACCACATAAACTTCTTTTATTTACTAATTTTTTTTTTGAGACAAAGTATCACTCTGTCGCCCAGGTTGGAGTGCAGTGGGGCGATCTCGGCTGACTGCAACCTTCACCTCCTGGTTCAAGCAATTCTCCTGCCTCAGCCTCCTGGGTAGCTGAGACTACAGGCACACACCACTACGCTCAGCTAATTTTTGTATTTTTAGCAGAGACGGGGTTTCACCATGTTGGCCAGGATGGTCTCAATCTGCTGACCTCATGATCATGATCCGCCTGCCTTGGCCTCCCAAAGTGCTGGGATTACAGGTGTGAGCCACCGCGCCCGGCCTTCTTTTCTCTATAAATTACCCAATCTGTGGTAATCTGTTACAGCAGCACAAAATGGATTCCCATGTGTTGTGCAGGAAAGCTTGCGTTTAAAAAAAAAAAAACAGCTCCCATGTGCTGAATGCTCTCTCTGTGCTACGCAGTATGCTAAAATTTTTGGGTGGGGCACAGTGGCACATGCCTGTAGTCCTAACTACTTGGGAAGCTGAGGTGAAAGGATGGCTGGAACCCAAGGAGATTGAGGCTCGGTGAGCTGTGATCCACTGCTGCTCTCCAGGCTAGGCTATGGAGTGAGAGACCGTGTCTCAAAAAAAAAAAAAAAAAATTAGCCTGGCATGGTGGTGCACACCTACAGTCTCAGTTACTCAGGAGGCTGAGGCAGACAGATCGCTTGAGCCCAGTAATTCAAGACCAGCCCGGCCAACATGGCAAAACCGTGCTCTACAAAAAATACAAAAATTACCTGGGCATGGTGGTGCATGCCTGTAGTCTCAGCTATTCAGGTGGGAGGATCACTTGAACCCATGAGTTTGAGCCCCCGGGGAGCTATGATCATGCCACTGCACTCCAGCCTGTGTGAAAGAGCAAGACCTTGTCTCCAAAAAAATAGTAATAAAGAAATGGCCAGGGGCGGTAGCTCATGCCTGTAATCCCAGCATTTTGGGAAGCCGAGGTGGATGGATTACCTGAAGTCAGGAGTTCAAGATCAGCCTGATCAACATGGAAAAACTCCATCTCTACTAAAAACACAACATTAGCTGGGCATGGTGGTGCATGCCTGTAATCCCAGCCACTCGGGAGACTGAGGCAAGAGAATCACTTGAACCTGGGAGGTGGAGGTTGCAGTAAGCTGAGACTACACCAGTGCACTCCAGCCTGGACGACAAGAGTGAAACTCTGTTCCCCCCTACCGCCCACCAAAAAAAAGAAAAAGAAATAAAGCTACACTTATATTTCCTTTTTGATAACAATGCCCCTCACTTGTCACCAGTGTCACTTGTCATCTCATATGTCAGGTTACCTGTCCTGTTATGGAAGGTGAGGTGAGGTGTCCTGAAAAGGAGGCAGGTCCAGGCTGTGGCAGAGCTGGACCTCCCTGCCCCATACATTTGCTTTCAGCACAGTGCAACCTACTGCAATTCACCTAGGCCTACTTACGTAGATTTACTGATAACACCCAGGTTTTTGGGAAAGAAAAAAAGGGGAGAAGCAAACTTTTAATTTAGGCTGGGCACAGTGGCTCACACCTGTAATCCCAGGACTTTGGGAGGCCAGGGCAGGAGGACTGCTTGAGCACAGGAGTTCAAAACCAGCCTGGGAAACTTAGCAGGACCTGTCTCCACAAAAAAAAAAAAAAAAAAAAAAAAAAAAAAAAGATAAAAAATTTAAAAAGGAAATATATGACGTTAATACAGAAAAGTCTACTACAAATCATGAGGGTAAGATTTCATGAGTTTTTACTACACAAGTATAACCACCCTTCAGGTCCAGGCGTGGACTCAAACCTGAAATCCCAGCACTTTGGGAGGCCAAGATAGGAGGGTTGCTTGAGCCCAAGAGTTCAAGACCAGCCTGAGCAACATAGTGAGACCCTCGTCTCTAAAAAAATTAAAATCAAATATTTTAAAAATTTTAACTTTTTATTTATGATTAATTTTTTGAGACAGAGCCTTGCTCTGTCGCCCAGGCTGGAGTGCAGTGGCATAATCTTGGCTCACTACAACCTCTGCCTCTTAGGTTCAAGTCATTATCATGCCTCAGCCTCGAAAGTAGCGTGTGCCACCATGCCCAGCTAATTTTTGTATTTTTAGTAGAGACGGGCTTTCACCATGTTGGCCAGGATGGTCTTGATCTCTTGACCTCGTGATCCACCCGTCTCGGCCTCCCAAAGTGCTGGGATTACAGGCGTGAGCCACCGCGCCCGGCCCAGGCTAATCTTAAACTACTGACCTCAAGTGATTGGCCCACCTTGGCCTCCCAAAGTGCTGGGATTACAGGTGTGAACCAACATGCTGACTCAAAAAATTTTTTAAAACCACCCTCCAGATCAGGATCCAGAGCATTTCAGCATTCCATAAGCCTCACCTGGCCACTTTACATGCATGGAATTGTACAGGGAGTCCTCGTTTGCATCTGGCTTCTCACATTCAACGTCATGTTTCTGACATTTATCCATGCAGCTGTGTGTAGTTACGGTTTGTTCATTTGCATTGCTGGATAATACTCTATTGTATAAACACAGCAAAATTTACTTGTCTACAGATGATGGACATTTGAGCTGTTTCCAGTTTTTTTTTTTAAGATAGGGTCTCATTCTGGTCCCCCAGGTTGGAGTGTAGTGGTGCCATCTCTGCTCACTGCAGCCTCGACCTCTCAGGCTCAGGTGACCCTCCCACCTCAGTCTCATGGGCAGCTGGAACTATAGGCACATACCACCACAATGGCTAATTTTTTGCATTTTTAATAGAGTTGGGAGTTTCGCCATGTTGCCCAGTCTGGTCTTAAATTCTTGGGCTCAAGTGATCCGCCTGCCTCAGCCTTGCAACGTGCTGAGATTATAGGCGTGAACCACCACGCCTGGCTGGTTTCCAGTTTCTGACCATCAAAAATAGTGCTGCTAGGCCAAGCATGGTTGCTTATGCCTGGGAGATCAAAGCAGAAGGATCACTTGATGCCAGCAGTTCAAGACCAGCCTGGGCAACATAATGAGATCTCATTTCTACAAAAAAAATTGAAAAATCAGACAGGCATGGTGGCGTACCCTTACAGTCCTAGCTACTCAGGAGGCTGAGGTGGGAGGATTGCTTGAGCCCAGGAGTTTGAGGCTGCAGTGAGCTATGATCACCCACTACACACTCCAGTCTGAGCAACAGAACAAGACCCTGTCTCAAAAAAAAAAAAAAAAAAAAAAAAAAAAGGCCTGCTAAGAACATGATGCTTGGGCATGTATATCCGCATGCATATGCACACTTCTCTGGTTCCATATTTAGGGGTACAACTGCAGAGTCATAGAGCATTCATATATTTAGGTTTAACAGACACTGCCAAATGGTTTACCAAAGTAATTGTACCAATTTAGACTCCTAACTGCAGTTTGCAAAAGATCCTTGTCAATATCTGGTACTTTCTGTCTTTTTCACCTTATCCATTGTGGCAGGTATGTAGTAGTGTTGCACTGTTTAATTTGCTTTTCCCAAATAACTGATTAAATTGAGCACCACTTAACATACTCTTTGGACATATATGGATACTCTGTCTCTCTCTTTTTTTTTTCCACTCTTGTTGCCCAGGCTGCAGTGCAATGGTGAGATCTTGGCACACTGCAACCTCTGCCTCCCAAGTAGCTGGGATTACAGATGCACACCACCACACCTGGCTAATATTTTAGATGGAGTTTTACTATGTTGGCCAGGCTGGTCTCGAACTCCTGACCTCAGGCAATCTACCCACCTCAGCCTCCGAAAGCACTGGGATTACAGGCATGAGCCACCATGCCCAGCTCTGGATACTCTCTTTTGTGACATGCTTGTTCATGTCTTTTGCCGTTTTTTTTTTTGTTTTGTTTTTTTTTTAAGATAGAGTCTCCCTCTGTCATCAGGCTGGAGTGCAGTGGCACGATCTCGGCTCACTACAACCTCTGCCTACCAGGTCCAAGTGATTCTCCTGCCTCAGACTCCAGAATAACTGGGATTACAGGCACATGCCACCATGCCCAGCTAATTTTTGTTATTTTTAGTAGACAGGGGTTTTGCTACGTTAGCCAGGCTGGTAGAGACCAGAGCAGGCTGGTCTTAAACTCCTGACCTCAAGTTATCCATCTGCCTCGGCCTCCCAAAGTGCTGGAATTACAGGCATGAACCACTGTGCCCAACCTCTTTTTGATTTCTTATTAGCTTCTTTTGATCAAAGAAGTTTTTATTTATTTATTTATTTTTTTGAGACAGAGTCTTGCTCTGTTGCCAGGCTGGAGTGCAGTGGCACAATCTTGGCTCACTGCAATCTCTGCCTTCCGGGTTCAAGTGATTCTCCTCCCTCAGCCTCCCCATTAGCTAGGACTACAGGCACACGCCACCACGCCCAGCTAATTTTTATATTTTTAGTAGAGATGGGGTTTCACCATGTTGGCAACAATGGTCTCCATCTGTTGACCTTGTGATCATGATCTGCCCACCTCGGCCTCCTAAAGTGCCAGGATTACAGGTGTGAGCCACTGCACCCAGCCAGAAGTTCTTAATTGTAATGAAATCCAACATTCATTATTTCATTTATTTATTTAGAGATGGAGTCTCACTTTGTTGCCCAGGCTGGAGGGCAGTGGCACGATCTCCACTCACTGCAACCTCTGCCTCCTGGGTTCAAGCAATTCTCCTGCCTCAGCCTCCTGAGTAGCTGGGATTACAGGCACCTGCCACCACATCCAACTAATTTTTGTATTTTTAGTAGAGATGGGGTTTTGCCATGTTGGCTAGGGTGGTCTTGAATTCCTGACCTCAGGTGATCTGCCTACCTTAGCCTCCCAAAGTGTTTGGATTATAGGCATGAGCCACCACACCCAGCCCAATTTATTATTATTTTTTAATGATTAGTGTTCATATCCTATTATATAATGTTTGCCTACCCCAGGCTGGGTGTGGTGGCTTATGCCTATAATCCTAGCACTTTGGGAGGCAGAGGCAGGCAGATCACTTGAGTCCAGGAGTTTGAGACCATCCTGGGCAACATGGCAAAACCCTGTCTCTATCAAAGATACAAAAAATTAGTTGGGCACTGTGGTGTGTGCCTGTGGTCCCAGCTACTCAGGAGGCAGAGGTGGGAGGATTGCTTGCGCTCGGGAGCCAGAGGTTACAATGAGCTGAGATTATGCCACTGCACTCCAGCCTGTCCAGTGACAGTGAGACCCCATCCCCACTCCCCTACCAAAAAAAAATTGCCTACCCCAAGATCATGATAATATTTTTTGTTAACTTCTGGTAATATTATTGTTTACGTTTCAAATTTGTGGCTATAATTCATCTTGAATTAATTTTTGTATATGATATAAGACAGGGGTTAGTGTTCTTTTTTTCACATATATCACCAAAAAAAAATTTTTTTAAGACGGGGTCTCGCTCTGTCGCCCAGGCTAGAGTGCAGTGGCATGATCTTGGCTCACTGCAGCCTCGACCTCCCAGGCTCAAGCAATTCTCCTGCCTCAGCTTCCCGAGTAGCTGAGATGACAGGCACACGCCACCAGGCCCACCTAATTTTTTGTATTTTTTGTACAGATGGGGTTTCACCATGTTGCCCAGGCTGGTCATGAACTCCTGAGCTCAAGCGACTGGCCCAGCTTGGCCTCTCAAAGTGCTGGGATTACATGCCTGAGCCACCATGCCTGGCCTTTATTACCCAATTTTTTTTTTTTTTTTTTTTGAGATGAAGTCTCACTCTGTCACCCAGGCTGGAGTGCAATGGCATGGTCTCAGCTCACTGCATCCTTCACCTCCAGGTTTCAAATGATTCTCCCACCTCAGCCTCCCAAGTGGTTGGGACTACAGGCGTGTGCTACCATACCCGGTTAATTTTTGTATTTTTAGTAGAGACAGGGTTTCACCATGTTGGCCAGGCTAGTCTCGAACTCCTGACCTCGTGAACCTCCTGCCTCCGCCTCCCAAAGTGCTGGGATTACAGGCGTGAGCCACTGTGCCTAGCCTATATTACCCAATTTTAACTTATAGCACACACATAGTTTACAAAGAATCCTTCTAAAAAACCATTGACTGAAGAGAACAACAATGACAGCACAAGTCAGCAAAAAGAAAACATCAGAACCCTCACTGCTCCTCCTCCTGGGGGTAAGGTCTTCCTTCACTACATAATGAAATAAAAGCTGTAACAGGTTGATTGAATCTGACAAGAAATTAGCCAAAAAAGGCAGAAGGAGCGGTCGGTATCTTTTCAAGATTTTCGAAACAAGGTTTTAGATATATTATCATTAAAACAGAATTCAAAGTATGAATCCACGATAATCAGCAAGACATGTATCCAATGAGAACAGGAAAAAAAACTTCCAGGCTGTTTTCACTGAGGGAGAAATTGATCTCACTGAAATTAATGATAAAAGTTGAGAAGCTTCTCTGTAAGTTTTATAACATACAATACATAAGTATATGTATATATAATTTATAAATAAATAAAGGTATTTTGGGTTATGTGATCATGATAGCTTTCCTGGTAGTTATGTGTTTGTAATTAAAAACAATTATATGGTGGCTCACGCTTGTAATCCCAGCACTTTGGGGGGGCCGAAGTGGGTGGATCACCTGAAGTCAGAAGTTTGAGACCAGCCTGACCCACATGGCGAAAATTTTAAAAATACAAAAATTAGCTGGGCATGATGGTGCTCACCTGTAATCCCAGCTACTCAGGAGGCTGAGGCACAAGAACTGCTTGAACCTTGGAGGCGGAGGTTGTGGTGAGCCAAGATCGTGCCACTGCGCTTCAGCCTGTGTGACAGAACGAGACTCTGTCTCAAAAAAATAAAAAATAAATAAAAACAATCATAGACCAGCAACCTAGGGGATGGCCTTTGGGCCTGGGCACAGCACTTTAAAACTTGGACAAACCAGAATGCTTCCACCTTGGTAGTGGAGGGGACAGGTGGGGACCAAGATGCTGAGGGGGGTTGATGTTATGTCATCACCATCCAAAACACACTGTAAGGCCCTGGCGCTGTCTCTGCTGGAGAAGAGAAAGAGGTTAGGAGAGGGAAAAGCATGAATCTTACGTCTATAATATTATATAAAGGGCAGAACAAGAATAAAATAGGAGGAATATCCACGAGGAAAGTTCTTCAAAGGGCACAGTAACAAAAACTAATTAATGTCACTTCCTGTGTATCCACTACGTGTCAGACACAGTGCTAGGCACACTTCGTTTATTTTTCATTCCTTGCAGCGCCTCTTGAGATATGGGTATTTTCCTACCCATATTAAAGAAGAAAATGCTAGGGCATGATCAGTTGGCTAAAAGTATATATATATATATATATATATATATATATATATATATATATGTGTGTGTGTGTGTGTGTGTGTGTGTGTACACCTGTCCACACACATATAAATAATTATCCTTGTATTAGTAACATGTGAGGCACATCATTAAAAGATGCATTTTCGGCCAGGGAGTAGCTCACACCTGCAATCCCAGCACTTTGGGAGGCTGAGGCGGGCGAATCATGAGGTCAGGAGTTTAAGACCAGCCTGGCCAACATGGTGAAACCCCATCTCTACTAAAAATACAAAAATTAGCTGGGTGTGGTGGCGGGCACCTGTAATCCCAGCTACTCGGGAGGCTGAGGCAGAAGAAGCACTTGAACTTGGGAGGTGGAGGTTTCAGTGAGCCAAGATCTCGCCAACCTAGGCAACAAGAGCGAAACTACAACAGAAAGAAAGGAAAGAAAGAAAGAGAGAGAGAGATCTGGAAAAAAGAGAGAGACAGAGACACACACAGAGAGAGAAAGATCTAGAAGGATACACCAAACTGCTCATAGTGGTTAAACTTGAAAAAGGGAGTAGGATGACTGATTTGAATGAAATTCATTTTATAGGTTAAAAAAGAGGTCAAATTGTGGCAATTTCATACGGTACAATATAAAATTATATTAAATACTCAAGATTAAATGAATTACAATGAGAATATATTCATGTATTACTTATAAACAAAATAAAACACAGTTAAAAAGCAGTCCCCGGCACTCCTGGTATCTAGAGACATTTGAAGACAGAAAAATAAGCCAAGTCCCCACTGATGCTGACTGCACTGTGCCTGAGCACATGGCCTGGACAAAACCAGGTTTCAGGCCTGGCTTTGCCCTCAACTGCCTGCTAGACTTTGGCCCAGCTGCTTCACTTCTGGGGCTTTAACTGGGACACCTCACTCATGACCGAACTAATTCTTGTAACACTACAGCTGGGAACTGTCATCCATATATTACAGATGAGGAAGGGTATGGACTAGCTACTTTTTTTTTTTTGACAGAGTCTCGCTCTGTTGCCCAGGCTGGAGTGCAGTGGCCAGTGTTGGCTCACTGCAACCTCCACTTCCCGGGTTCAAGTGATTCTTCTGCCTCAGCCTCCCAAGTAGCTGGGACTACAGGCGCGCACCACCATGTCTGGCTAGTTTTCTTATTTTTAGTAGTGACGGGGTTTCACCACATTGGCCAGGCTGGTCTCAAACTCCTAACCTCATGATCTGCCCACCTTGGCCTCCCAAAGTGCTGGGATTACAACGGGAGCCGGCCAGATTAGCTACCTTTTAAATCAGATCTAATAATCCACAAACAGGTGGGCTGAGATCCTGGGGTTCTGGGGCATCCACGTGGACTTGATGTACAAGCTGTCCCCTTGGCCCAAGGCAATCTTGTTTCTAGTGAAACTCCCAAGAAGAGCGTGTTCAGCACAAAGGAAGTGAATGGGGAGCACCTGGCTTCCAATGATCATTCTGTTGCTTACCCTCAGCGGGACCCCAGCATTTATCCCCCCTGGGCTTCGGCTTCTTTTTTTGCAATGAGGAATAATAATAGTACCTGGACCACAAGATGTTATAGTATTTAGTGTTTATGAGAAGCTGTGCACCTGATTCTCACAACGACCCCGGGAAGAGGATCAAGTAAGTGGTCTCCCAATCCACAGATATTGATACTAATCACTAATGATTGTGCAAAGGTTTTCCGTTTCCAACAGGCCATAAAATAGATTATATTTCTTTAATTCTAAGAAAATAAGGGAGGAATCTTTGGCTTTCATCGGATTCTCAAAGGTATACGTGTCCCCCAAAGAGTTCAGAGACAGCCATGTTACGCAGGTGCAGGGCCCCCCAGGGCTGTCGGACTCAAGTAACAGCTGACAACAAACGTTCACACGCACGATCTCATGCACCTTCATGGCGACCTGCGGGGAGGAATTACCGCCCCAATTCACAACCGCGGAGACACACAGAGGAGGGCGGCCACCGTCCGGGGTCGCCCTCCCGCCGCCTCTCTCCAGGCCAGGCCCGGGCGTCCCCGGGCCCCCCAGGTGAACCTAGGCAGCGCTGCCCGGCAACGCCGGACTCGGAGACGTACCTGACGCGTCCCAGAAGCCTGGGTCCAAGAGCTCCCCGAAACCCCCCGCAAGGACCCTGTAGCCCAGCGCCACCTTGACCCACCGGCTTCCTGCCGCTCGCCCTCTACGCGCATGCGCAGCCCCGCCCGGCCTCTACCACTGAGGAAAGGGGGTCCCCAGCGCCAGCCTGCGCAAGTCCCCAGAAACTCCGCGAATCCCCTCGGGATAGTAAACGGCTTATACAAAGGCAACGTCTTCCGGGGTCCTTTACATGACCCCCGTTACAGACTGGGACCAGGACCTGCACTCACCCTCTCCACAGACACATTGGTCTGGGTCCCCGGCTGGGCTATCACTATGGAAACGGCGTCTCGCGGATACAGCGGCGGCTTGCGAAGATTCCATTGTTAAGAGAAACCGGAAAGTGGTGACCGCATCGGCGTTGCCTGGAGAACGCCTGGACTCACAGTAGCAAAATGGGCCTCTCCCTGGCTCCCCTCCTCCTCCCCGAGCACAAGGCAAGGGGCACCCCTTGCTGTGAGTGTCGGGGGCCCACTCAGAACTTTGCGGAGTCTCCTGAGGAACCCGTGGCGGGACCGGCCCAGGGTTCGTCAAATTCTGCCGATGCTTTCAGGTAAGACGGACGGACAGACGCACCATGACCCACCTGTGGCAGCCTGCCCCCTCCGCACGCCCTCACGGTGGCTTCTACAAGCAAGGGAAACTGAGGCTCAGAGACTATCTAAAGGTCGCACTGTGAGCAAGGGCAGAGAACTACCGGAGAATCGACTCCAGATGTCCTAGAGTCCTAACAGTGTGTATTTTTGTTCCGTCTGATAAATGAAGAAACTCAGGCCGTTCAAAGAATGTTTACCGGCTGCCTGGTTGGTGTACCAGGTGACACCATCCATTGAGGGGCAGGACCCAGGGGTCTTTGGTTCCAAGCGCAATTCTCTTCCAACTACAACACCTTGCATTAAAAGAGGGGAGACTTCTATATCCTAGAACCAAAATCTTCACAATCTGGCTCAGCATTGTACAATAGAAACATAAAGCAGGCCACACATGTAATTTGGAATTTTCTAGTAGCCACATTTTTTAAAAAGTAAAAAACAGAAAGTCCAAGTGAAATTAATTCGAGTGTTTTATTTCACCCCTTATGTCCAAAATATTACTATTTTAAGATATGATCAGTATTTCTAAATTTACACTACTTCCATTTCAAATTTTAATTTTTTTTTTTTTTTTAGGATGGAGTCTCACTCTTGCCCAGGCTGGGTTGCAGTTGTGTGATCTCAGCCCACTGCAACCTCCCCTCCCAGGTTCAAGTGATTTTCCTGCCTTAACCTCCTGAGTAGCTGGGATTACCGGCACCCCCCATCACATCTGGCTAATTTTTTGTATTTTTAGTAGAGGCGGGGTTTCACCGAGTTGGCCAGGCTCTTCTCAAACTTCTGACCTCAGGTGATCCACCCGCCTCAGCCTCCCAAAGTGCTGGGATTCCAGGTATAAACCACCACACCTGGCCAAATGTAATGCTTTTTTTTTTTGAGACAGAGTTGCTCCATCACCCAGGCCGGATTACAGTGGTGCAATCTCGGCTTATTGCAACCTCCGCCTCCCGGGATCAAGCAATTCTCCTGCCTCAGCTTCCTGAATAGCTGGAATTACAGGCGTGTGCCACCATGCCTGGCTAATTTTTGTATTTTTGGTAGAGACAGGGTTTCACCATGTTGGTCAGGCTGGTTTCGAACTCCTGACCTCGTGAACCATCTGCCTCCTTCTCCCAAAGTGCTGGGATTAGAGGCATGAGCCACCCCGTCCAGCCTGTAATGCTCTTGAATCATCCTGAAACCAGTCTGTGTAAAAATTGTCTTCCATGAAACCGATCCCTGATGCCAAAAAGTTTGGGTACTGTGGATACAATGACTATTTATTGAATACCTACCATAAGCCAGTAGCATGCTCCTACTTGGGACAGAAAGGTGAACTAAACCAGACTAGATCCCTGCCCTAAAGGGGCTTATATCTATTGGAGGAGATAGGATAATCAGTCAGTTATGTAAATAATGAGTTATAACTGTCATCACGGCTTCAAAGGGGCAGTACTGTGAGATGACGTAAGAGTGTGTTTTTACCATACAAGGAGGTCAAGGTGCTGAAGGAAGAGCAAAAGTTAATTAGATAAAAGGGAGCGGAAATAATACGCCGTCCTAAATGTACCATCCAAGCAGCAGGAAGTGAGGCTGGAAAGGTAGAAGGTGCCCAGACGTGGGCTGGCCATCCCAGGAGCACTAGCAGCATGTGACAACTAAGTCCTTGGAATTTGGTTAAAGTGACTGAATAAGTATAATTTTAAGGCTGAATGCAGTGGCTCACATCTGTACTCCCAGTACTTTGGGAGATGGTGATGATGCCACTGCACTCCAGCCTGGGTGACAGAGTGAGATCCTGTCTCAGACAAACAAAAGTAAAAAATTTTTAAAGTAAAGCGTTAAAAGAATGGCTACTCCTTAAACAGAACAGCCAAGAGTAAAATTTTAATTTTAATCAATTTAAATTTTGGCTGGGCGCAGTGGTGAAACCCCATCTCTACTAAAAAAATACAACAGTAGCCAGACATGGTGGCGCATGCCTGTAATTCCAGATGCTTGAGAGACTGAGGCAGGAGAATCACTTGAATCTGGGAGGCGGAGGTTGCACTGAGCTGAGATCGCGCTATTGCCTTCTAGCCTGGGCAGCAAGAGTGAAACTCCATCTCAAAAAAATAAAAGAGCATTACATTCATTGTGTACTTTATTTCTACTATAATTACATTCTAACATATAATAAAATAATTCTACAACCCACCATAATGTAGAATCAGTGGGGGCCCTGAACTTCTTTTTCTGCAACTAGACAGTCTATCTAGGGGTGCTGAGAGACAGTGACAGATCATCAGGCATTAGATTCTCATAAGAGGCACACAACCTAGGTCCCTTGCATGCAGTTTGTAGTGGGATTTGCACTGCTATGAGAATCTAATTCTACAGCTGATCTGACAGGAGGCAGAGCTCAGGCAGTAACGTGAGGAATTGGGAGTGGCTGTAAATACAGATGAACCTTCTCTCCTTGCCTGCTACTCACCTCCTACTGTGCAGCTTCATTCCTAACGTGCCACAGACCTACACCCATCCGTGGCCCTGAGGTTGGGGACCCCTGATTGTATGACTAAAGGTTATACTAAAAAGTCTGTCAAATGCCAAAGTCAGCAGTGTTTTATATGCTCAAATATATTAACTTTTTTGTTATTTCATTTTTCTTTTTTTCAACTCCCCTATTCTGAGAAGCATCAAATATGTTATATATGTATGTATGTATGTATGTACATATGTATGTATTGAGACAGTCTCACTCTGTCTCCCAGGCTGGAGTGCAGTGGCGTGATCTCCACTCATTGCAAACTCCACCTCCTGGGTTCAAGCAATTCTGCGTCAGCCTCCCAAGTAGCTGGGATTACAGGCACCTACCACCACGCCCAGCTAATTTTTGTAGTTTTAGTAGAGATGGAGTTTCACCATATTAGCCAGGATGGTCTCGAACTCCTGACCCCAGATGATCCACCTGCCTTTGCCTCTCAAAGTGCTGGGATTATAAGCCTTAGCCACCATGGCCAGCCCAAATAAGGTAACTTTAAACAGGGCGTTTAAATCTAGACTGCCAGAATGTGTGCTCCATGAGAGCAGGTGTCTTATTCTTCCACTCATCCGCCCCCAGCACATAGCATAGTGCTTGCCACAGGGTAGATATTTAATGAAGCTAGTTTTCTTCCCTCTCCTTTTGTCTTCCCCAAATAATGGCAGTAAAAACTTACCATGTTTCAGAGAATACCTAAAATGGTATGATGAAATATTCAGAAGGGGCCAGGAACGGTGACTCATTCCTGTAATCCCAACACTTTGAGAGGCCAAGGTGGGTGGATCACCTGAGGTCAGGAGTTCGAGACCAGCCTGGCCAACATGGTGAAACCCCATCTCTACTAAAAATACAAAAGTTAGCCAGATGTGGTGGTGGGCACCTGTAGTCCCAGCTATACTGGAAGCTGAGGCAGGAGAATCACTTGAGCCCGGGAGATCAAGGCTGCAGTGAGGGAGCTGGGATTGCACCACTGCATTCCAGTCTGGGCTACGGAGCAAGATCCTATCTCAAAAAAAAAAAAAAAAAAAAAAATCTTGTAAGTCTAAAAGAAATCATAGTTAATCCATAATTTGCCTAATGGAAGAAGCTGTAGAAGCAAATCATTCCCGTTCACTGTTGTAAGTCTTGTAATAGATGAATGCAAGATGAATGCAGAACCCTCGTCTTTGCAGAGGAGGCATAGTGCTAATAGCTTGGAATAATTTGAGGTTTCCACAGATGTATCACCTGAGTGTTGTCCAACAGAGGGAACCGTATGTGCAAAGGCATACAGGTAGAAAGAGCATGTGATCAGGGACCAGGAAGAAGTTCTGCAGGTCAGGCGTGTAGGATGCGTGACTGTGGAGAAGAGGGTGGAGCGAAGACCTGAACTGGAGGAGAAGGAAGGAGAGTATGATGAAAGGGCAGTGGAGTTCATATTCCCACCAAACTCGACGTTTTCTCTGTCCATTATGTATGAGCTTCTAGAGGGCAGGATCTAAGTCTTTATTCATTTTAGTTCTTTTTTATTTTTCTTTGAGGCGGAATTTCCCTCTTGTTGCCCATGCTGGAGTGCAATGGCATGATCTTGGCTCACCGCAACCCCCTCCTCCTGGGTTCAAGTGATTCTCCTGCCTCAGCCTCCCAAATAGCTGAGATTACAGGCATGCGCCACCACACCCAGCTAATTTTGTATTTTTAGTAGAGACAAGGTTTCTCCAAGTTGGTCAGGCTGGTCTCAAACTCCCGACCTTAGGTGATCACCCACCTTGGTCTCCCAAAGTGCTGGGATTACAGGCATGAGCCACCGTGCCTGGCAAGGATCTAAGTCTTTTGCTCTATTATAACAAGGCCTGTCACACTGGACTCTGAACCCAGAGGGCCCGCAAATGGTAGTAATGTGCTCCTGGCCAAGAAGCAAGGACCCAAGAGAGCTGGCAGGCCAGGATGTTCTAGAGCCAGGGAGGAAGAGTAGGGTTGGGGCTAGTTTTCTGAGAGGGAGCAAAAAGCCTCAGGTTGATCAGGAGCCTTGTGCTAAGGAGATGGACCCCATATTCTAGAATCACAGTATCAGAGAGCTGGAGAGAGTCTTAGGGTCACCTAATCTAATTCTCTTTTAGAGCCGGGGCTCAGAGAAGCAAACATCTGATTTCATCTCTAGTTTGGGAACTGACTTGCTGAGTGGTCTCGAGTAGTCTGGAGCCCTGGCCTTTTTCACACTCTGGTCTCTTTATTTTTAAAACTAGAACAAGGCCAGGCGCCGTGGCTCACGCCTGTAATCCCAGCACTTTGGGAGGCCGAGGCGGGCGGATCATGAGGTCAGAAGATCGAGACCATCCTGGCCAATATGGTGAAACCCCGTTTCTACTTAAATACAAAAATTAGCTGGGCATGGTGGTACGCACCTGTAGTCCCAGCTACTTGGGAGGCTGAGGCAGGAGAATTGCTTAAACCCAGGAGGCAGAGATTGCAGTGAGCCGAGATTGCGCCACTGCACTCCAGCCTGGCGCCTGGTGACAGAGTGGGACTCTGTCTCAAAAACAAAAAAACAAATAAAACTAGAACAATTGGCCAAGAAGTGGATCACACCTGTAATCTCAGCACTTTGGGAGGCCGAGGCAGGCGGATCCCGAGGTCAGGAGATCGAGACCATCCTGGCCAACATGGTGAAACCCCGTCTCTACTAAAATACAAAACATTAGTCCTGCACGGTTGCACACATCTATAGTCCTAGCTACTCAGAAGGCCGAGGCAGGGCAATCTCTTGAACCCGGGAGGCGGAGGTTGCAGTGAGCCGAGATCGCACTACTGCACTCCAGTCTGGCGACAGAGCAAGACTCCATCTCAAAAAAAAAAAAAAAACTAGAACAATTTTTATCATGGGGTTGGAGGAGAGGGAGAGTCAGGCATCAGACATTGGAAGAACAAGTCCATATACCTTGAAATCCTCATTTAAGCATGGGCGTCTCAGAAAGAACCCTTTAATTCCCCGTGTAGGCATGGGACATGTGCTTTGCCATCAGCCCTGCGTAGCTGGCGAACGTGGTTGGGCTTTTCCTCTTGCGTTTTCTGAGCTGGGTCTATGCTGTTTCTGATTTCCAGGAGGCTGATTTAAAAAAGGACAAGATTGGAATGGGAAATGAGAGGCTCTTAAAAGTGGACACTTTTTTGTTTGTCCATTTACAAGAAATTGGACAATGAATCATTTCAGGAAGATGGAGGTCATCAACCTCACCGCCCTCCCTATGATACCAGTGGATGAGCACCTGGCTGTCTCCCTTGTCTCACGGAATGCAATGGTGAAGACTGTGAGAAAGGAGTTAGAGGACAATCCACCCTGTATCCTTCTGGTGGTGTCACCTACAATCAGACCAAATACACCTAACTTCAGTCATGCCCCCAAGATCTAATCAGTGCTCAGGTCTATAATGCATATTACTTATTAGCTGGTCCCTTATACGTTCATTATATTCTTTTTGTGTGTGTCTATGTGAGATGGAGTTTCATGCTATTACCCAGGCTGGAGTGCAGTGGCACAATCTCAGTTCACTGAGACGTCTGCCTCCCAGGTTCAAGCAATTTTCCTGCCTCAGCCTCCCAAGTAGCTGGGATTACAAGCGCCTGCCACCACACCCGGCTAAATTTTTTTGTATTTTTAGTAGAGATGGGGTTTCACCATGTTGGCTAGGCTGGTTTTGAATTCCTGACCTCAAGTGATCCACCTGGCTCAGCCAAAGTGTTGGGATTACAGGCATGAGCCACTGCACCCAGCCACAGTTTTTTTTTTTTTTTTTTTTTTTTTTTTTTTTTTTGAGACAGCGTCTCACTCTGTCACCCAGGCTGGAGTGCAGTGGTGCGATCTTGGCTCATTGCAACCTCTGCTTCCCAGATTCAGGTGATTCTTCTGCCTCAGCTTCCTGAGTAGCCTGGGATTATAGACAACCGCCATCATTCCTGGCTAATTTTTTGTATTTTTAGTAGAGACGGGGTTTCACTGTGTTGGCCAGGCTGGTCTTGAACTCCTGACTTCAGGTGATCCACCCACCTCGGCCTCTCAAAGTGCTAGGATTATAGGCGTGAGCCACCATGCCCAGCACATTCATTTTTTGAATTTGAGACTGTGAAGGATTGTTTGACTCCAGTATTTTTCCTAATGTAATCAGAAGGAGCCCCAAAGGAAGAAGTTCTGGAAGTATTTGTTGAAAGAATGGGGAAGAAGAGTTTAAAAGCTCATTTTAAAAAATGGTTGTTTTCTTTAGGAATTATAGATGTTATTATAGCAACTAAGAAGTTGTGGTACAGCCCTCCACCCTCAGACAGATAAGCATAAAACCCAGCTTTTTCTTTTTTCTTTCCTTTTTTTTTTTGAGACAGAGTCTCACTCTGTTGCCCAGGCTGGAGTGCAATGGTGAGGTCTCAGCTCACTGCACCCTCTGCCTCCCAGGTTCAAGCAATTCTTCTGCCTCAGCCTCCAAAGTATCTGGGATTACAGGTGTGAGCCACCATGCCCAGCTAATTTTTGTATTTTTAGTAGAGATGGGGTTTCACTGTGTTGGCCAGGCTAGACTCGAATTCCTGACCTCAAGTGATCCACCCACCTTGGCCTCCCATCAACTTTTTTTTTTTTGCCACCAACTTTTTTTTTTTTTTTTTTGAGGCGGAGTTTCACTCATGTTACCCAGGCTGGAGTGCAATGGCGCGATCTTGGCTCACCGCAACCTCCGCCTCCTGGGTTCAGGCAATTCTCCTGCCTCAACCTCCTGAGTAGCTGAGATTACAGGCATGCGCCACCATGCCCAGCTAATTTTTTGTATTTTTAGTAGAGATGGGGTTTCACCATGTTGACCAGGATGGTCTCGATCTCTTGACCTCGTGATCCACCCACCTCGGCCTCCCAAAGTGCTGGGATTACAGGCTTGAGCCACCGCGCCCGGCTCTTTTTTTTTTTTTTTTTTGAGATGGAGTTTCACTCTCATTGCCCAGGCTGGAGTGCAATGGTGTGATCTCGGCTCACCACAACCTCCGCCTCCCAGGTTCAAGTGATTCTCCTGCCTCAGCCTCTTGAGTAGCTAGGATTACAGGCATGCACCACCATGCCTGGCTAATTTTGTATTTTTAGTAGAGACGGGGTTGTTTCTCCATGTTGGCCAGGCTGGTCTCAAACTCCCAACCTCAGGTGATCCACCCACCTCGGTCTCCCAGAGTGCTGGTATTAAAGGCATGAACCACCATGCCCAGACTTTTTTTTTTTTTTTTTTTTTTTTTTTTTAATGGATCAGGTTGACCTTGCCTCTTCTTACCTGCCAGCCCTTCTACCTGGCCCAAAATCTGCTTCTTCTGGCATCATCCAGGCTCTACCAGCATCTTACTTCCCTGGCCTGTCTTCATTCATCCTGATCTCACTTCTGACCCTGAGTTGTATTCCAGTGTCACAGAACTCTATCTCTGGAGGACATTACAGTTTGTCCAGCAAATAACCTTCTGGGGCTGTAAATAACCTCAGGCCTTTCCATCTCTTGTAGAGCTTATTTGACTTCAAACCTTGCTACCAACAGCTAGCTGCATGTACCACTCTCCCCCTTACTTTCCATGCTTCTCGGAAGCCCTTCTTAAGATAAGGCAAAGTGTGATCCCATCAGAATTTGCTTCAGGGTCTCATTCTGCAGGGCCGCTTTCCAATGTCCCCTCTTTCTTCTTAATCTTACTCCAAACAAGTCCATTTCACCTGCTGCGAATTTGTCATGTCCCTTCTTGGTGTCTTCATTTTTCAAGTATCCTCTGATTTGTAAGAATACTTGAGAGTAATGGAAGTAAAAGTGAACCTTGCTTTATGTGAAGGGAGTGAGGGATGATAGGATTATGGGGCTTTTACAAAGAATATATCCTAGACCACTGAGGCTAAGACAGAAAGCAATGTAAAAGCTGAGAGAGTAGGAAGTGGGGCCGTCGAGCTGAACAGATTTCAAGTGATAAACAAGGTTAAGATACCCTTTGACGCAGCCATTGTCACCTGAAAATCTCTCATAAAGAAATATTCTAAAATATGGAAACAGCTCTCCATGTGACATGTGCATCACACCTTTATTTATTTATTTTTCATTTTCTTTGTTTTTTGTTTTGTTTTTGTTTTTTTGTTACCCAGGCTGGAGTGCAGTGGTACAGTCTCAGCTCACTGCAACCTCCTCCTCCCAGGTTCAAGCGATTCTTGTGCCTCAGCCTCCTGAGTAGCTGAGACTATAGGTATGTGCCACCACGCACGGCTACTTTTTGTATTTTTAGTAGAGACAGGGTTTCACCATATTAGCCAGGCTGGTCCCAAACTCCTGACCTCAAGTGATTCGCCCACCTCAGCCTCCCAAAGTGTTGGGATTACAGGTGTGAGCCACCATGCCTGGCACACAGCATTTTATTATTATTATTTTTTAATTTTTGAGACAGAGTCTCCCACTGTTGCCTGGCTGGAGTGCAGTGGCGCAATCTCGGCTGACTGCAATTTCCGCCTCCCCAGGTTCAAGCAATTATCTTGCCTCAGCCTTCCAAGTAGCTGGGGTTACAGGCACCTGCCTTCACCCCCAGCAAATTTTTTGTATTTTTAGTAGAGATGGGGTTTCACTATGTTGGCCAGGCTGGTCTCAAACTCCTGACCTCATGATCCACCCGCCTGGTTCTCCCAAAGTGCTGGGATTACAGGTGTGAGCCATCGCGCCCTGCCAGCATTATTTATAATTGTAAAAAAGTGTAAATAACTTAAATCTTTAATCTCCAAGGAACAGTTAAGTGTATTAAGGTGTTTCCTCCAAATAGATTAGTATAATGTCACTTAAAATAATTATTATGACTATCCTTTAGCTGAAGGAAGAATGCTCCTAATAATGAATGGAAGAGAAATCAGAGTAGTAAAACAGGCATACACTGAGATTATAAAATATGGACAAAAATATGTATGTAAGAAATACTGGCAGGAAAGTTCCTAAGTCCTAACAGAGTTGTTAGGGTGGTGGCATCATGGATGGCTCTTTTTCACTAAAAAGTGACATATATAAAAATATGTTTCAAGGTGTCTATAGTATGGTCACCTCTCATTTATAATTTGCAAAGTAACTCATTTAAAAAAAGATAAAGAAATGTGGGCCGAGTGCGGTGGCTCATGCCTGTGATCCCAGCACTTTGGGAGGCTGAGGTGGGTGGATTACTTGAGACCAGGAATGTGAGATCAGCCTGGGAAACATGGCAAAACTGTGTCTCTACAGAAAATTTTAAAAATAAGCCAGGCATGGTAGTGTATGCCTGTAGTCCCAGCTACTTGGGAGGCTGAAGTGGGAGGATCCATTGAGTCCGAGAGGTCTGCTGCAGTGAGCCATGATTGCACCACTGCACTCCAGTATGGGTAACAGAGTGAGGCCCTGTCTCAAAGAAAAGGAAGAAAGAAATGTGAAAAATATGAAAGTTTGCAAAGAAAATAACTAAGGAGAGAGCTCTTGCAGACAGGGGCTGCCCTCCTCACCAGACAAGCCCCATCCTGTTGTGTGTGTAATCACCACCCTGAGATTCCTTAGCAGACTCACCTCCCAGCCTGTCTCATTGGCTCCATGCACCAGGTGAACCAAAAGATTGCTGACATAAATCTGCATACCGAGCTTCCAGCCAACAGCCTGGTGAGTTACCTGTGCTGGAGCTGAGGCAAAGCTTCTGACAGGGAAGGGCCTCGGGGATCATCAAGGTGTCCCAGTGCTCTGGGGCCTTTCTGTTTATTTGAAAACATGTTTATACAACTGAGTTCTCAAAGTTGATATTTTTAATTAATTTTATTTTTCATTTTTATTTTTATGTATTTATTTTTGAGACAGAGTCTCACTGTTGCCCAGGCTGGAGTGCAGTGGCGTTATCTCAGCTTACTGCAACCTCCGCCTTCTGAGTTCAAGTGAATTCTCCTGCTTCAGCTTCCTGAATAGCTGGGTTTACAGGCACACGCCACCATGCCCGGCTAATTTTTATATTTTTAGTAGAGATGGGGCTTCACCATGTTGCTCAGGCTAGTCTCAAACTTCTGACCTCGTGATCCACCCTCCTCGGCCTCCTGTCCTGGGATTACAGGCGTGAGCCACCATGCCCAGCCTATTTTTTATTTTTTTGAGATGGAGTCTCACTCTGTCACCAGCCTAGAGTGCAGTGGCACGATCTCAGCTTACTACAAGCTCCGCCTCCTATGTTCAAGTGATTCTCCTGACTCAGCCTCCCAAGTAGCTGGGACTATAGGTGCATACCACCACATGGACTACAGGCACATGCCACCATGCCCAACTAATTTTTGTATTTTTTAGTAGAGACGGGTTTCACCATGTTGGCCCAGATGGTCTCAATCTCTTGACCTTGTGATCCGCCCGCCTTGGCCTCCCAAAGTGCTGGGATTACAGGCATGAGCCACCGCACCCAGCCAATAAACTATTTTTCAGAGCAGTTTTAAGTTCACAGCAAAATCAAGCAGAAAATACAATTTTCTCATATACCCTCTGCCCCCACCCACATACAACCTCCCCTTCTGTCAACATTACGCACCATAGTGCCACATTTGTTAGAATTAATGGACCCACATTGTTACATCATCATCGCTCAACATTCAGAGTTTACAATAGGATTCACTCCTGGAGTTTTACATTCTATGAATTTGGATAAATACCTAATGACATATATCTACTATTGTAGTGTCATACAGAATAGTTTCATTGTCCCAAAAATCCTTGTACTTTGCCTGTTCATCTCTTTATACTCCTTAACCCCTGGCAACCACTGTTGTTTTTTACCCACTCTCCATAGTTGTACCTTTCGCATAATGTCATAGTTGGAATCATATAGTATGTAGCCTTTTCTCGTTGGCTTCTTTCACTTAGTATGCTTTTATGTTTCCTCCACATCTTTTCGTGGCTTGATAGTTTGTTTCTTTTTAGTGCCAAACATTCCATTGTCTGAATGTACCATGGTTTATCTGTCCACTACACAGGGACATCTTGGTTGCTTCCAAGTTTGGGCAATTACAAATAAAACTGCTATAAGCATCCATGTGCAGGTCTCTGTGTGGATGTAAGGTTTCACATCATATAAGTAAATACCAAGGAGCACAATTGCTAGATCATATGGTAAGAGTATGTTTTGTAAGAAACTGGCAAACTTGGCCAGGCGCAGTGACTTATGCCTGTAATCCCAGCATTTTGGGAGGCCAGGGTGGGCAGATCATGAGGTCAGGAGTTCAAGACGATTCTGGCTAGCATCCTGAAACCTTGTCTCTACTAAAGATACAAAAAATAAGCTGGACGTGGTGGCACACACCTGGAATCCCAGCTATTCAGGAGGCTGAGGCAGGAGAATTGCTTGAACCTGGGAGGCAAAGGTTGCAGTGAGCTGAGATCAAGATCGTGCTAATGTACTCCAGCCTGGGTGATGGAGTGAGACTTCGTCTCAGAAAAAAGAAACTGGCAAACTCTTTTCTAAAGCGGTGTTATCATTTTTCCTTCCCACCCGCAGTGAATGAGAGTTCATGTAGCTCCATATCATCACTAGTATTTGGTGGTGTCAGTGTTCTAGATTTTGGTCATTCTAATAGGTGTGTAGTGGTATCTCATTGTTGTTTTAATTTTCATTTCCCCAATGACATATGTCTTTGTGTATCCTTATTTACCTACCATCTGCAGATCTTCTTTGTTGAGATGTCTGTTCAATCTTTAGTGCCCACTACCCTTTTTTTTGAGTCAGTCCTGCTGTGTCACCCGGGCTGGAGTACAGTGACATGATCTCAGCTCACTGCAACCTCCACCTCCCGGATTCAAGTTATTCTCCTGCCTCAGACTCCTGAGTAGCTGGGATTACAGGCATCCGCCACCACACCTGGCTAATTTTTGTATTTTTAGTAGAGATAGGATTGCACCGTGTTGGCCAGGCTGGTCTCGACCTTCTAACCTCAGGTGTTCTACTAGCCTTGGCTGGAATGGAAATAGGGCACAGCTTGCAACCTGGGCATGAGACTCAGAGGTCTGAGATCAGCAGACCTCAGGATTCATTTGTTCATTAGTGCACATCTATTAGGCACTTCTTTTTTTTTTTTTTTTTTTTAATTAGGCACTTCTTTATATACCAAGTGCTAGGTGCCATCTACCAGGGCAGGACAGATGCTGGGGAAACCAGTCTGACTATGGTACTCAGAAGTCAAGGTCTGAACACATAAAGAACGTGGCAAACTGTCCATGAGAGGGTAGACAGGGAGCCTGGGGATGAGTTCTGGTGGCAGCAGGCAGTAGGCATCTGACAGACCTGACCAGCTGCCTGGGCAGAGGAGCGGGAAGGACAGGCAAGGTGTCCCTTCCCCCAGGGCACGTGGGGATCAAAGTTGCTCCTGACAGCCACATCCTAGCACTAGTGTGCATTTCTCTCTAGTTTCTGAACAATAACTTTGCTTAGCAATTTTTTTTTTTTTTTTTTGAGATGGCGTTTTGTTCTCGTTGCCCAGGCTGGAGTGCAGTGGTGCAATCTCAGCTCACCGCCACCTCCGCCTCCTGGGTTTAATTGATTCTCCTGCCTCAGCCTCCCAAGTAGCTGGAATTACAGGCATGCACTACCACGCCCAACTAATTTTGTATTTTTACTAGAGATGGGGTTTCTTCATGTTGGTCATCTGGTCTCGAACTCCTGACCTCAGGTGATCAGCCCACCTTGGCCTCCCAAAGTGCTGGAATTACAGGCATGAGCCACCGTTCCTGGCCTCGCTTAACTCTTCTTACCAGACTCACTCCCTCAAGAGCAAGTTGCCCACCATCACAGCCTCGCCACTGACCTAGTTCTCAGCCTGTAGGTCACTCCTCTAGAAAGTCGGTCCCTACACCCTTAACTGCACAACTAGTGTAGACACCCCTCTGTGTATTCTCTTGGCATCCTGTCCCTGTTCTCAGCATCACTGATCACCCTGTAATGACGTGCTTCTCCCCTGCCAGCCTGTGAACCCTTGGAGGGTATGTATGGTATCCACTGTTCGCTGTTGCATCTTTGACATTGGGCACAGCATTTGGCCTTTAGTAGATGATCAGGAGATATTTGTGGAATGTATGATATAGTCACAAATTCTAGCTTCTCATCTGTATTTCAGTCGTCTATTTTCAGCTACCTAGAGCAGTGATCCCTGTACCTAACTAATCATCAGACTCTCCTTGGAGATTTTTTTATTTTGAGACAGAGTCTCACTCTGTCACCCAGGCTGGAATGCAGTAGTGCAGTCTTGGCTCACTGCAACCTCCGCGGTTGGGGTTCAAGCAATTCTGGTGCCTCAGCCTCCTGAGTAACTGGGATTACAGGTGCCTGCCAGTATGCCTAGCTAATATTTGTAATTTTAGTAGAGATGGGGTTTCGCCATCTTGGCCAGGCTGGTTTCAAACTCCTAACCTCAGGTGATCCGCCCGCCTCAGCCTCCCAAAGTGCTTGGATTACAGGCATGAGCCACCGCACCCAGCCTCCTTGGAGCTTTTTAAAAACTAAAAGAGCTCTCTGATAGTAAGTGAAAACAAGGTACAGAACAGTGCATCTGGCATGCTTCCATTTGAATGGGGATGGAACATCTCTGGAAGGGTATGCAAAAAACAAGGTTGGTTGCCTATAGGGATGGGAATTGGGCAAGGTATAGGGAGGGAGACTTTTGACTGTGTTATTTGATCTTATGTAAATTGCTTATTGGTTTTTAAAATGTAAGTAGAGAATTATTCAGGAGCCACAATAAATGCATAAAAAATTCAAGACCCAATGCAGACCTAGGAAATAAATATCTCTAACATAAAGGCTTGGGAATCTGTGTATTTGAATACTTCCTAAAATGCCAGTCATTGGCCCGGTTTGGGAGTTGCCTTCCTGGAGAACAGCCCCACTTGTAGGTCCTGCAGTCATGTCAAAGGTAAACTCAGGGAAGTGGTCTTGCGGAGAGAATGAGAGGAGATCCGAGCTGCAGCTCCGCTGGAGAGACCTGAGGCTTGCGGCCTCGGGCTCGGCCGGGTCGCGGCAGCTGGGCTGGAGGTCAAGGATGCATTCCCAGCAAAGTTCCATAAAAATATATCATCAGCTCCAACCTGATATTTGACCTAGCCAAGGAAAACCTCATTGGCGCCTTACTAGATCAGACCATAAATATGATTAAGGAATGGAAATCTAAGATAAATTTCCACTACTTGAAGATGTTTTTATACAAGTCAACAGTTTAGCGGATCAGCTAGATTCTTTCATCATTAAGCAGACATACTCAAGGTACCAGCACAGTAAAGGGCACAAAATGTCTCTATATCAGTATTTTTCACAATATGTGTGAGACCCATTAGTGAGGCATGAAAGCAATTCTGTGAGTCATAATGAACATTTAAAAAAAAAATAAAATGTAAAATATCAAAGTAAAAAAAAAAAAAGGTAAACTCAGCTCAATGCGGGTCTTACTACCTTTCCCCTAAAACTTGCTCTTCTTTCAACATTCAACTATCCTTTCTCCCCTCTTTCTGTACAATCTTGTCCATCCTTTCAGGCCATACAATGTTTGCCACAATGACATTGGTAAAGATCAGAGGTATTGCTATATTGCTACAGTGACTCATACCCATCCAATTCATTCATCCAATGCCTTGAATTTCAGCTTGCTTGATTGGAGTAACAATGTTAATACACAGACTAACCCATATGACCATCCCCCCACCCCGCCCACTGGCACACACACAGATACACACACCCCTGCACACATGTCCAGTACCTTTCACTTATGCAGAGCAGGGAGTGCCGATGCAAGGGTAAGATGGGGGAGGCCTGGAGAGGCATTTCCCAGTTTATCAAGCTTAAGAGTACGATGCCACCGACACTCATGTCCACCTCTTCCGGATAGTCCTCTGTGACTGCTCTGGCCCACACTGACCTAATTTTTTTTTAGCACTTCATTGTTTCATGGATGCTGATTTGGCTCTCCAAATAGACTATAAGTTCCTTGAGGGCAAAAACACAGACTCATAGACTCATACTTCTTTGTTAACTTTGTTATCTAAGTTCATTGCTGGATTCTTTGCTGATAATCAATGCAACTTAGGTCACTAACATTCATTTTTCTTTTTTTTTTTTTTTTGTGAGATGGAATCTCACTCTGTCACCCAGGCTGGAGTGCAGTGGCACGATCTCAGCTCACCACAACCTCCACCTCCCAGGTTCAAGCGATTCTCCTGCCTTAGCCTCCCATGTAGCTGGAATTACAGGCATGCGCCACCATGCCTAGCTAACTTTTGTATTTTTAGTAGAGACAGGGTTTCACCATGTTGGTCAGGCTGATCTCAAACTCCTGACCTCGTGATCCACCTGCCTCAGCCTCCCAGAGTGTTGAAATTACAGACGTGAGGCACTGCACCCAGCTGACTTTCATTTTTCTTTCTTTTCAGGGGGGTAGGAAGAAGGGGGGTGGGGAGGAGTCAGAGATCAAGACAAGTCTCTTTTGAGAGGTCAAGGGGAAATAATAGATACCCCTTATTGAACAGCTCCTATCTGAAAGCCTCTTTGCCAGTGTTTTAAAATACCTTAAGTACTTTATTTTTGACCCTTATAAGGAACGTGGAAGATGGCTATTATCCCACTTTTACAAAGAAATTAAACAATAGCTTGTTTAATTTACAATTCCTGCTCTAAATCACTTACTCCTAGAAGGGGCAGCATGAGACAGTGGGGACACTCTGGGGAATGATGTCAGTGACATTGAGGCCACCAGGACCTACCACCTGTGGAAAGACAAGGTACTGGCCACAAACTTTGTTCCAGGTCTAAGACAAAAGGCCCAGTTCCTGAACCCACCCTTCTCCAGGACTTGCATTAATCCCTAATCCCTCCTTTTTCTTGGTTTTTGAAGGCAATTGAGAGATTTGAGTTGGAGAAGAAGGCTTTAAGAGAGAAAAGTCACAGCAGCCCAGGAGAAAAAGGCAAAAATCTTTCTCTTAGCTTTGATGCTGTTTTCATGGGGCTTGGTATTTTTAGTATCTAAAATGCAACTGAGTAGGAATCCCAAGTTTCAGATGAGGATATTTCTGTCTTCTTCTGAAGGAGCCTTAAATCTGAATTCTTGACATTGGGCAAGAAGGAGGGAGGAATAGTACCATTTAGACACCACCTACATGTGAAACCAGGTGCTTTTATCCATTCCCTTGTTAATTTTTTTTTTTTTTTTTTGAGATGGAGTCTCCCTCTGTCGCCCAGGCTGGAGTGCAGTGGTGTACTCTCAGCTCATTGCAACGTCCACCTCCCAGGTTCAAGTGATTCTTTGGCCTCAGCCTCCCGAGTAGCTGAGATTACAGGCATGTGCCACCATGCCCAGCTAATTTTTGTATTTTTAGTAGTGATGGGGTTTCACCGTGTTGGTCAGGCTGATCTCGAACTCCTGACTTCGGGTGATCCACCCACCTCGACCTTCCAAAGTGCTGGGATTACAGGCATGAGCCACCGCACCCAGCCTCCTTGCTAAATTTTTATAATACCTGGGAGGTAGGTACCATTTAATATATTTTATAGATGGGGAAACAGCCTTGGAGGGAGGGGAGTAACTTACCTAAATTCACAGCCTGTCTGCTTCTCCTTGCTGCTTCCCTGGATCAAGTGGTCTAATCAGATAAGTCAGTAACACAGTTGGGATCTACGAGAATAGTAGTAGGAGTGTCATTTGGCAGCTCAGGTGGAATGAAAAAGCGCAGTTGTAAGCATCGCACAGTTGTGGACAGACCCTGTGGTTACTAATTTATCTCTTCCTCCATTTTTTTGCAGTAAAGAGACAACGAAAATCTCAGTATTCCTGCAAGGGCTCAGAACTCAGACGTGCCAGATCTTTTGTTATAAAAAGGGTAAGGGATCTACTGCTGGGTCTGTTTCTGACTGGCTTCTACTAGGCATGAAATAAAGATTTTATTCCTGGGGAGGAGAATACTTGGTGCCTGGGTAGTGATTATGAAGAAAAATCACAGAGTTCCTAAATCCAGAATTTCTCATGACACCCTTAAAAGGGCAGAGCCCACCCCAACCCCAAAATAGGGAGTGCTGCAGAGGTCACATGTCTGTTCGTTTTTAGAACTTAGAAGGTTTCTCAGCCAAGCACAGTGGCTCATGCCTGTAATCCCAGCACTTTGGGAGTCTGAGGTGGGTGAATCATGAGGTCAGGAGTTCAAGACCAGCCTGGCCAACATGGTGAAACCCCATCTCTACTAAAAATACAAAAATTAGCTGGGTATAGTGGTATGCACCTGTAATCCCAGCTCCTCAGGAGGCTGAGGCAGGAGAATTGCTTGAACTGGGACCCTGGAGGCGGAGGTTGCAGTGAGCCGAGATCACGCCATTGTACTCCAGCCTGGGCTACAGAGCGAGACTGTGTCTCAAAAAAAAAAAAAAGGTGTCTCCCCTCAGAGATGTTCAGGTCTAGTCCAGAGCCACTGTACCATGCAGCTGCAAGGGGCTGTCCACACTGCAGGTCCTGTGCAGCTGCTCTGAGTCACACTCCATGCTAGTTGTACCACTGCAGACTTGCTGCAGATGCCTCAGGAAGCTAAGATTCAGGAATAGTAAGGTGACTTGTCATAGGGTCATGCAGCTCACGGATGCCAGGCCCGACTTCCTGCTCAGTCCTCTGACTTAGGAGGCTCTCCCTTCTGCCTCCCCTGCAGCAATCTGGCCCCACCACACAGACCCCAGTTCAGATCCTCCTTGACTTATTCTTTTTTTCTTTGAGATGGAATCTCTCTCTGTTGCCCAGGCTGAAGTGCAGTGGCGTGATCTCGGTTCACTGCAACCTCCACCCTCCAGGGTTCAAGTGATTCTCCTGCCTCAGCCTCTCAAGTAGCTGGGATTACAGACATACAGTACCACGCCCGGCTAAATTTGTATTTTTAGTAGAGACAGGGTTTCACCATGTTGGCCAGCCTGGTCTCGAACTACCAACCTCAAGTGATCTGCGCACCTCAGACTCCCAAAGTGCTGGGATTACATGAGCCACTGCGCCCGGCCCTTGGCTTGTTGTTTACACTGCATGAGTTTAGGTATCCAGACTTTTAAATGCTGGGGAATCTGAAACAGTATGTTGTTCATTTCCTTCTTACACCTGTTAGCCTTGGAAATTCCAAAACAGCACAAGGCCTAAGAAGGGTGTGAGTCTGCATTGAAACTGTCATACAGTCCATTGATGGTGGCTGAGCTAAGTGTCCTGCACAAGGTGGCATAGCCAGCATGTGGCAGACCTGACACCTGACTCCAGTCATCTGACTCAGAGTCAGTGCCATGAATCATGAGCTGTTCTTCCACTGCCCATGGCCAGAGCCCAGTTAGGAAGTCATTTGGGCCATCCAGATGTTTCAGTGGCACCTTTGGGTGGCAGTAGTTTCCTCTTTTCCATATTTTTATATTTTTTATAGTCATCATGTTATAGTTTTATCATAAAAATAATTTAATGATATATATTAAAAACCACAAAGATAGTAATATACATTGTTAGTATGTTAAGAAATGCACACTAAATAAAGTCCCCCTTCCTTAATACTGCTTAAGTCTTAAGTAGGCTTAATTATTATTATTAATTTATTATTATGCTAATAATGGATATTACTATCTGCAAGCTATTCATGATAGTAATGGTAACTGGAGGTATTCCGTGAATAGTTAATTAAATTATAGCACATCTTAAGATATATCATCTTAAGTGATAATTTTTTAAATGATAATTTTGAAGACAAAACTACATGAGAATCTAAAGTAGATAAAGCAGAACATAAAAATCATATATATATATTATACTTCTTAGAGCGGTCAAAGTCAGCCAGACAAATCACATATGAATCATATTATGATTAAAGTTACGTATTTGCGTTTGTATATTTGCTCAAAGCCTGTTAAGGGAAAACAGAAACAATGTAGATAGTACTTTGGGAGGCTGAGGTAAGTGAATCACCTGAGGTCAAGAGTTCAAGAGCAGCCTGGCCAACATGGTAAAACCCCATCTCTACTAAAAATACAAAAAAAAATCTGGCATGGCAGCGGGTACCTGTAATCCCAGCTACTCAGGGGGCTAAGGCAGGAGAATTGCTTGAACCTGAAAGGTGGAGGTTACAGTGAGCCAAGATCACACCACTGCATGCCAGCCTGGGTGACAGAGGGAGACTCCATCTCAAAAAAAAAAAAAAAAAAAAAAGCAAAGAATGTAGATAGGAGTTTGGAAGGGGTCCTAGGATCCTAAATGCTCCATTTTCACAACATTCGATAAGGTTGTTATATTGTCTTCATAATAAAGAGGGGAAGCTAGCATATTGTTTCAAACTGTCCATTCTCATATTCTGCTCTTTTGCTTCAGAAAACAGCAGATAAAAATCTGCTGGCGGAGCTGTACCAGTATTCCAACTTTAACAGCTCCAAGCCAAGCAAGCTTCCCAATGGAGTGGACTTCTGTGACATGGTGGGCAATGTGATCCGGTCTGAGAGAAACCACGTTAGTGGCAAGGTAAGGAAAGAGAGCAGTGCCTGCCCTGACTTTGCCACACCATAGGGCAGATGCAGCTGTCACCCTTTCACACCCCAGGAGAAATTGAGGAACTCACCTAGGACCACAGGCTGGCAGGTGGCTGAGCTAAGCTAGGAACCCCAGCCCAACTTCACTGCAAAACCTAGATTCCTTCTGCCAGAGCAACAGTCTTCAGACAGTTTTGATCACATATCCTACAGGTGGGAAATTTTGATCGCAAACCCTCATGGAAATGTGTCTGTTTATAAATTGTATACTTGTTCTGTTGCCAGTCACTACAATGCATGTTAGTATGCTTAATCTCTCTTTTCTTTTCTTCTCTTTTCTGTTTCCTTCCTTCCTTTCTTCTTTTTCTTTCTTACTTTTTTGAGACAGGGTCTCCCTTTGTCACCCAGGCTGGAGTGCAGTCACTGCAGCCCCAAACTCCTGGCTCGGAGGCAGAGGTTGCAGTGGAGCTGAGATTGTACCACTGCACTCTAGCCTGGCAACAGATCGAGACTTAATATCAAAAAGAAAACTCCTTGGCTCAAGTGATCTTACCACCTTAACCTCCTGAGTATCGTGCACCACCACACTGGCTAGTTTTAAAAATTTTATTTGTAGAGACAAGGTCTTGCTAGGTTGCCCAGGCTAGTCTCAAACTCCAGGTCTCAAGCCGTCTTCCCCTCCACATCCTCGGCCTCCCAAAGTGCTGGGATTACAGGCATGAGCCACTATTCCCGGCCAGTTGCTTTTCTTTCTTATCAAGACGTTATTTTGAATATTTTCTTCTCATACCCCTGGGGGTGAGTATGCCTCCTTGCAGAGCTGTTAACTAGAGCACACTGGGTTCCTTGAGAAGAAAGGAAGGAAGTATTATAAGGCTCAGAGGAACCTGTCTGCTCAGCCAACGTAAACACTGGCTGCTCCAGTGATGGGGATTCGTTGTAAGGAGGTCTTGGAGAAGAGAGGAAGCCCAGAAAATGGTCTCGGCTGCTCTACAACTGTGCCGCATGGCTCTTCATCATCAAACAACTCTGGTGTCCCCAAAGCAGGTCTGATCATTGTCCCCTGAGCTCCTAACCAGTCACCCCACCATTCCTGAGACCCAGCATCTCAGTCTCTTCCACCTGTAGTTCTCAATGCTGCTTTGAGCCACACCCCCATCTCTCTATTTCTGTCTCCCTCTCCCTCTCCCCATGCCATTTCTTCCCTCTTCTTCATGGCTTCTTCCTGCCGCCTTCTCTCTGGGCTATGTCCATCCCATCTATTTCTCACATTCTGACTTCCTAAGAGAGAGAATCTATTTGGACGAGTCACTGCCCAGAAAGACAGTGCCGTCTGCTGGCATGGCCTGCAGTCAGCCAGTGGAAGGGGCGCTGGTCTCTCGACCTGGCAGTGGCGGCCCAGGTGTCAGAGTACCTGATTCCCTTTGCTCCTGCTTTCCTCAGGGGAGAGGCAGTAGGAGAGACAAGTGCCCAGAGTATCACGTTCCCTGCAGGACAGTGTACAAAGATGCTCACCACAGTGTCCATTGCAATAGTGAGGAAGTGGAAAGCATTATGCGTTGGTTGATGTGAGTTGCTGTTGGCTGAGCGTAGGAGCGGAGAGCTGGAGGTAGTTGGTGTGGAGCAGCTGTCCAGAGTCTAGAGTTGTGGGTTCCAATCCTGGCTCAGCCACTTGCCACTTTGGTCCTCAGTTTCTTCATCTACGAGATAATAATGTGTGCCTCATAAGATTCTTAAAGGGGTTAAATAAGAGTATGTAAAATGACCTGAGTAGGGCCTCACTGACAGGTTAGATGGTTTTTCTGTTCACTCTAAAATATGTTGACTCCAGATGAATTTTTTAGAAAAGAATGACAACAATAATAATAATGCGAATTTCATTTCTTTTTAGTGTTTCTGTTCGGGTAGAGAATTAGAGAAGTTTCTCTCTTCTCCTTCCGTAAGAGCCATCTGGCTGGATAGCTTTTGGTGGATATTTCATGAGAGGTACCAGGTAAATACAGATCTGCTTGTTTCTCGGCCTTGCTTATTTTTCTACAGAACAAATTCCATCCTCTTTGACCTGGGCTACAAGCCCCTCTGATCCCATGGAGCACGCGGCCACCTCACCTGTCACCTGGTTCCCTCCCCACCTGTGCTTCAGCCAAACACCCTCTGCTTCAGCCATTGCACAGTATCCTGCAGCACCCCCAGGTGTTAGGAGTTGGTGGCATGGCTGTCACAGGTGGGGTTGAGAGCAGTCCTCAGGGCTTCTGGGCCAGCGTTATGGTGCTGTCTTCAACAGCGCTCTGCCTCTGTGTATGTGCTTGGTAAATCTCATCCCCAAAATGAACATGTTATTTCATAAAGCATATGAGGCAGCCTGGTGTAGTGGCTCACACCTGTAATTCCAGCACTTTGGAAGGCCAAGGTGAGTGGATCACCTGAAGTCAGGAGTCCAAGACCAGCCTGGCCAACATGGTGAAACCCTGTCTCTACTAAAAATACAAAAAATTAGCTGGGCATGGTGATGGGCACCTGTAATCCCAGCTACTCAGGAGGCTGAAGCACGAGAATCACTTGAACGCAAGAGTTGGAGGTTGCAGTGAGCCAAGATTATACCATTGTATTCCAGCCTGGGCAACACAGCCAGACTCCGTCTCAAAAACAAACAAAACGGCCACATGAGGCTAAATATCTTGAGAATAAGATTCCTGGAAATGAAAGCAATACTGATTTTAAAAATCCCAGCCCCTCAGTTGTTTCAGCAAGGGATTTTAGTAATTCCTTTTTTATTTCTATTCCTGGCAGCCAAACAAGGAGCTCCAGAATAATCTGTTCGACCGGATAGCCCAGCACTATGCCTTACTTTTGTTTCATGTACCCAAGTCCCACTATGAAGAGGCACTCATAAAAGTGAGCATCAGCCACTACATGAAAAAAAGTCACATTAGATTTCATTTCTGATGCCAAGAGAATGTCTTAAACATTCTTTCCATAAGGGAGTAATTAGCAAATTGTGATAATCCATAGACTGACTTGGAATGCAGAAGTTACAAAAATACCATGGAGCTATTTATACTGATTGGGAGATGCAATGATATATTTAAGTGAAAAACAAAGCAATTTATACAATTCTATGTGATATATATATATGTATATGTGCATATGAATAGAAAAAAAAACCTGGAAAAATATTTACCAAACTCTTTGCAATGCTTATCACTGGGAAATCAGGTTATAAGAACCTTTCCCTTTCCATTTATTTATTTATTTAGAGAAGAGCCTCACTCTGTTGCCCAGGCTGGAGTGCAATAGCACAATCTTGACTCACTGCAACCTCTACCTTCTGGGTTCAAGTGATTCTCCTGCCTCAGCCTTCTGAGTAGCTAGGATTACAGGCATATACCACCACACCCAGCTAATTTTGTTTTTAGTAGAGACAGGGTTTCCCCATGTTGGCCAGGTTGGTCTGAAACTCCTGACTTCAAGTGATCTGCCTGCCTCGGCCTCCCAAAGTGCCGGGAATACAGGTGTGAGCCACTGCACCTGGCCTCTCTTTCCATTTTATGTTTTTCTGTAGTATTTAAATAAGCATGTAATTTAAAAATTAAAAATGTGACCACACATATATACTTTTTATATGGGTATATATGTATGTATATATGTACTAAAAGGATTGCTAGGAGAAAATATAAGTGAATACTTACATGATTTGGGGCTGAGGAAGGACTTTGTTTTTTTTCTTTTTTTTCTCTAGAGACAGAGTCTGGCTTTGTTGCCAGGGTGTTACAATCATAACTCACTGTAGCCTCAAATTCCTGTGTTTGAACAATCCCCCTCCTCAGCCTCCTGAGTAGCTTTGACTACAGGCATGTGTCACCTCTCCTAGCTAATTTCTCTCTTTCTTTTTTTTTTTTTTTAAAGACAGAGTTTCTGTCACCCAAGCTGGAGTTCAATGGCATGGTCTCAGTTCACTGCAACCTCCGCCTTCCAGGTTCAAGTGATTCTCCTGCCTCAGCCTCCCAAGTAGCTGGGATTACAGACATGTACTACCACACCCAGCTAATTTTTTTTTTTTTTTTGTATTTTTAGTAGAGACAGGGTTTACCATGTAGACTGGGCTGGTCTTGAATTCTTGACCTCAGGAGTTTTATATATATATATATCATATATATATACACACATATATATATAAAATATATATGATATATATTCTATATATCATATTTACATTATATATATATTATATATATATTACATATGTATATGCACATTTTAAAATTTTTATTATTTTTATTTTTTATTTTTGTAGAAACAGAGTCTTGCTATATTGCCCAGGCTGGTCTCTAACTCCTGGCCTCAAGCACCCCTTCCACCTAGGCTTCCCAAAGTGCTGGACTTACAGGCGTTAACCACTAAGCCCAGCCAGGACTTTGTAAATATGACCTGGAGGAATTGGCCATGAAGGAAAGGACTGATAGATTTAACTATATAATTTTTTAAAACATTACTACAAAGTTAAACACAAATGACAAACTATGCAAAAATGCAGGTAGCCTATACGTCACACAACATAAAGAACTCTTACAAATCAATAAGAAAATATTGAACACTCCATAGACCAATGGACAAAGTGTATAAACTACAAATTTACCAAGGAAGAAGTATGAGTGGGGAAAAAGTTTGCCCTTAACAGTAACAAAAAATGCACATTGAAACAATAATAATTTGATACCCCTTAACTACAAATTCACCAAGGAAGAAGTATGAGTGGGGAAAAAGTTTGCCCTTAACAGTAACGAAAAATGCAAATTGAAACAATAATAATTTGATACCCCTTTTCCTTTTTTTAAGACAGAGTTTCACTCTTGTTGCCCAGGCTATAGTGAGGCTGCTCTTGGCTCACTACAACCTCTGCCTCCGGGGTTCAAGCAATTCTCCTGCCTCAGCCTCCCAAGTAGCTGGGATCACAGGTGCCAGCCACCACACCTGGCTAATTTTTTATATTTTTAGTAGAGACAGGGTTTCATCGTGTTGGGCAGACTGGTCTCAAACTCCCAATCTCAAGTGATCCACCCGCCTCGGCCTCCCAAAGTGCTGGGATTACAGGCATGAGCCACTGCGCTCGGCCCCCATTTTATTTCTTAGATTATGTAGGTTAAAGAGTATAGCCGAGTGCAGTGGTACACATCTATAGTTCCAGCTACTCAGAAGGCTGAGACAAGAGGATTAGAGGATCATTTCAGCCAGGAGTTCAAATCTAGCTTGGGTGACACAGTGACAACCTTGTCTCAAAAAAATAAAAAAGTCCTTCCTCATCCCCAAATCATGTAAGCCAGGGTGGAGATGTTGAGAACGTGGCCTGAGTGCTGCTTGCTCCGCAGAGGCTGCCTTCACTTCTGAGCAAAGCCGTGTACACCAGCTTCTGTTGCTGTTTCCCACAGTCCTGGTTCAACACGCACGAATTCAAGTCTGACATCTGTAACACAATGAGCCTGTGGATTTCAGGTGAGAGGTGACTTTTTTCCACTGGGGAAAGCAGTTCTGGGAAAACGTTTTCCACTGGTACCTAGGTATGTTATTGTTTGCTATGACGCCCCTTCATCAAGACATTCTTCTTCTTCTTTCCTTAATGTTAAAGAGAACAAAGTATGTGGTTGGAGCCCCAAGGAATACAAAGTTTCCTGCTTTGGCAAAACAGTTCTGAGACATCCCTTCCTAATCCCCTTCCCCTCCTTTTTTTTGAGATGGAGTCTCGCTCTGTTGCCCAGGCTGGAGTGCAATGGTATGATCTTGGCTCACTGCAACCTCTGTCTCTGGGGAAGTGATTCTCCTGCCTCAGTCAGCCTCCTGAGTAGCTGGGATTACAGGCATGTGCCACCCACACCCAGATAATTTTTGTAATTTTACTAGAGATGGGGTTTCAACCATGTTGGTCAGGCTGGTCTCAGACGCCTGATCTCGTGATCCCCTTGCCTTGTGATCTGCCTGCCTTAGCCTCCCAAAGTACTGGGATTACAGGCGTGAGCCACTGCATAGGTGTTCATTCCAGGGCTGTGGTACTCCAAAGCTAGGTCTTTGACCATTATGCCACCCCGCTTCCCATTTTCTTACTGTCTTCTATTCATGTTGCTTCACCTTGCTATTCCCCTTAACGTCCAAGGCTACACTTCCTTACCCCAATTTATCCCTGGTAATAAACCCTCTGTCCACTTTGTCCAACGGAGCCAGCAGCTTTGCGTAGTGGCTCAAATGTTTCAAGTAATCCTCAGAAGCATCACTGTCAAACATGTAGAGAGAAGCCATTTCTGGCAATTAGCTAAGTGTGATAATGTTAAGCAAACATTTACTAAGCACCTACTGTATTTATTTTGTCCCAAACCTAGAGCCCTGGAGGTATAAAGATGAAGAGGACCCAGCCCCTGTTCTCAGGGAACTCAGTCTAGCCAGAACAGGGGGCATGGAAAACAAATAGCTATGATGTCTTCACATTTGCAAAGCATGTCAGGGACCCACACACTGTGCGTTCTGACCCTTACACCCAGTCGACAGTTAGGTAGGGCAGGGCCATCATCCCCATTTTCTGGAGGAATAAGCCAAAGCCCCCTAGAGAGGAAGTGACTCGCCCAAGGCCACAAGGCTAGTATGGAACAGGACTAACCCCAGAAGCTCAGCCTCCCAGGAGCCAGCAGGGGATCCCCAGCCCTCTTTTACAGAAGTCTCCATTCTCACTCTTTTTTTTTTTTTTTTCTTTTTAGAGATGGGGTCCCACTATGGTTGCCCAGGCTGGCCTTCTGGGCTCTAGTGATCCTCCCACCTTGGCTTCTCAAAGTTCTGGGATTATGGGCGTGACCACCAGGCCCAGCCCCATTCTCACTCTTGACTCCTCCCTTAGGCACCTATCCTTGCCCACAGAGCTATGACAGCTGGGACTACTCAGAACTAGACCCAGAGCGATTCCGCAGAGAAGAGTTAATGTCACAGAGAAGACTGAGAAAGGGTAATTATGGCCTCCTGCCCTCTTTGCCACTGCCATACCCAACTACCATCTAACTGAGGGAGGAGTTGACGTCCTTACCATTGATGTCCTCAGGTCAGGTTCTCTCTTGAGTAACCCCAAACTAGCCACCAAAATTCTTCATGCTTGTGGACTGTAATGTACAACACAATCATTGGGAGGCGGGGGATGGAATTTTGTATTGGAAATAGTAGATGCCGAATAATGAATGTGTACCTATGTGCCAGGAACTGTGCTGTGCTCTCTGCTCTGACACCCAGGCTGGAGTGCAGTGGTGCGATCTCAACTCACTGTAACCTTCGCCTCCCAGGTTTAAGTGATTCTCCTGCCTTAACCTCCTGAGTAGCTGGGATCATAGGCGCCCACTACCATGCCTGGCTTACTTTTCTATTTTTAGTAGAGATGAGGTTTCACCATGTTGGCCACGCTGGTCTCAAACTCCTGACCTCAAATGATCCACCCGCCTTGGCCTCCCAAAGTGCTGGGATTACAGGCGTGAGCCACCATGTCCTGCCAGCCCATTTTATTTAATCCTCACAACAACCTGCTGTGGCACACAGAGTCCACTTCACAGATGAGGAAACTAAAGCTTAAAGAAGCAACTTGTCCAAGGTTGACTTTTTTATTTCACCCAGCAGACCCTGAGCTCTGGGTGCCAGGCAGTCTGCCCAGCACTGGGAACACAGTGGTGGAGGCAAGCCCAGTCCCCCTGTGGCAGGGCCAGGGAACCCCAGAATCAGGGCTTCTGCCTGGAAAGATTTGTATCTTTGCCCAGGAATGAATTCAAGGATGAGCTGGTTGTAGAAGAAAGCAGCTCACCTTGACTACTGCAGCTCTCTGGCAGCTTCTGAAGAGCAGGGCTACCCCATAAGCAGTGTGTGGAGAAGAGCAGCTCAGGGGCAGAGTTCTGCAGGCTCCTTTATACCCACTTTTAATTACAAGCAAATTAAGGGACAGGTTATTCAGAAATTTCTGGAGAAAGGGGTGGTAAATTCCAGGTCCAGTCATTGCTAAGGAATGGATAAACTGTCCTGATGCTGGTGGGCATGCCTTATGGAGACAGTCTTCAATTAGGTCTGGAGTAGAGTTCCGCCTCCTACCTCACCTTCTTCCCATCTAGTGGGAAATTCAGGCAACATAACTGCCCTGCAGGAGATTAGGCACTGCAGTGGGGAATTGAGAGGGGTAAGGCAGCAGGGGAAGGTGTACCCAGTCCAGCCCTGAGAAGGTCAGTACATGGCGTTTGAGCTGAGATTTAAAGAGTGTGTTGGTCTGAGGACCCGCAGCGTCAGCATCTCTCCAGATCAACTGACTCTGACCAGTGATCTAGAAGCACATTCCAGTTTGAGAAGCCCTGGTTTAGGGCCCAGAGGAAGAGAATGCCTGCAACCCTAGGAGCAGAGCACGGTGATAGTTTTTAGCTGGAAATTACAATAGCGATGACTTACTCAGGGCCAAACACTTTTACCTGTTAGCTCTCCAGGCATTTCCATTTCCTGACCCCTTCATAGACATGGTTTCCCTGAGGTCATCATGCATGCTTAGGGAGGTTTTTTCTTTTTTTTTTTTTTTTTTTTGTGGGGCAGAGTCTCTGTTGCCCAGGCTGGAGTGCAGTGGCGTGATCTCAGCTCCCTGTAACCTCTGCCTTCCAGGTTCAAGCAATTCTCAAGCCTCAGCCTCCCGAGTAATTGGGTTTATAGGCATGCACCCCTACGCCCAGCTAATTTTTGTATTTTTAGTAGAGACAGGGTTTTACCATGTTGCCCAGGCTGGTCTCAAACTCCTGAGTTCAAGTGATCCGGCTGCCTTAGCCTCCCAAAGTGCTGGGATTACAGGCATGAGCCACCATGCCTGGCCGACTTGAGGAGTTTTTTCAAAGTGAAGAAAAACCTAACCCATAAGTTATGTGAGTTTAATAACATTTTAATGAATATTAAATTTAACGGCTATGAGTTTGATAGATTGCTTCTTAAGCATTTAAGCATTTCAGTTTTTCAGAGTTCTGAATTGGTTTTTCTTCTGAAGCCAGTCCTTTTTTTCCTGTGGGTTGAGTGTGTGCCCTGTGCACACATTATTTCCTTTCATTGGTGTGTCAGCCCAAGAGGGAGATAGTGTTCACAGTCCAACAGGATCAGGGTAACTTGCCCTGCAGGTAGAGTCAACAGAGAGACTCTAGTTCTGGTGGGTGTCACTCTCTCCAGAAAGGAGGCTGTCTCAAGCTCCTGGGCTGCAATCTTCATTGCCCCATGACAAGAGGTACTAATAACAGCTTTTCTCCTTCTATAGGAAGAGAGTTTTCTTTGTTTACTGGTAAGAGAGCCTTCTTCCAGAAGCCAGCCCAGAGCAGGAAATTCTACCCCCCTCAGGTAAGTAGGGAGGCACAGACCGGGATCCCTTGGGCCCCAGGCCCCATAAGCTTCAGAAACCCTGGGTTCTTCTGGAGCATCAGTGGCCTCCTGTTGTGTATCTCTGTACCCTTGCCCAGGTCTACCCCATCTTCTAAGTAAGAAGCCCCGGCAGGCCTCCAGGCCTCAGTGCAGCAATTGAGAAGAGAGAGGGAAGGAACCAGATTTTCAGTGTAGGCTGCAGTGCGAGATGCTTTTACTTTTTTTTTTTTTTCTCTACTAATTCTCATGGCAAACCTGAAACCTAGCAGTCATCCCTGACACCTACTTTCTTCTCTGCCCTATTGATGTTCCTAGATGTACCTCCCAGAACCACTGGCTTCCTGCGCTTCCACTTCCACCTCCCTAGTTTGAGCTCCCACTTCCACCTCCCTAGTTTGAGCTCCCATCACTTCTGCAGTGGCACCTAACTGCTCTCCCTCAGCTTCTCAGACACCTGTAGGGCCATCTTTTCAAAGTGCAAAGCTAAGTACATCATCCCATCACCACCTGACCCTATCCTATCCCTGCACCCTAAAAACCCTACTTCCAGGCTGGACACAGTGACTCATGCCTGTAATCCCAGCACTTTGGGAGGCTGATCACTCGAGGCCAGGAGTTCAAGACCAGCCTGGTCCACATGCTGAAACCCCGTCTCTACTAAAAATACAAAAATTAGGCAGGTTTGGTGTAATGCACCTGTAGTCCCAGCTACTCAGGAGGCTGAGGCATCAGAATCGCTTGAACCTGGGAGGCAGAGGTTGCAGTGAGCTGTGATCACACCACTGCACTCCATCCTGGGTGACAGGGTGAGACTTGTCTCAAAAAAAAAAAAAAAATCCTACTTCCAGCCAATAAAACAACACCCTCCACACCCCAGAAGCCTTCCTCTAGCCTTTGGGGTAGACTGACCTGGCTCAAGCCCTTCTCCACCTTCCTGGACTCTCAGGGGTCCTGCCACAGAGGATTTATTTCAGTTCCTTGTATACCATACTCCTTTCCTATATGTGGCCTCTGTACCTCTTGTTCTTCTTGTCCCAGGTAAGCTCCCATCACCACTGCCATTGTCATTGTTAGCATCTCCTCCCAACTTCCAAGTCCAGAAACATTGGTAGCATGCAGTTAACTAAATGCCACAAATAAAGGCCTATTTTTTTTTTCCAAAGAGCTGGAAAAAAATTAAAATCCAGGACATGGTTTAGCAAACTGTGAATCAGACCTTCCACTGCCTGTTTTGTTTTGTTTTTTTTGAGTCAGAGTCTCTCTCTGTCACCCAGGCTGGAATGCAATGGCACGATCTCGGATCACTGCAACCTCTGTCCCCTGGGTTCAAGTGATTCTCCTGCCTCAGCCTCCTAAGTAGCTGGGACTACAGGCGCACACCACTGCACCCAGCTAATTTTTTGTATTTTTAGTAGAGATGGGGTTTCACCATGCTAGCCATGCTGTCTCAATCTCCTGACCTTGTGATCAGCCCGCCTCAGCCTCCCAAAGTGCTGGGATTACAGGCTTGAGCCACCATGCCCAGCCTCACTGCCTGTTTTTGAAAATAAAGCTTTATTGGCACACAGCCATGGCCATTCATTTACTATTGTCTACAACTACCTTTGCACTGAAACAGCAAAGTTAAGTACTTGCAACAGAGACCTTGTGACCTACAAAGCCAAATATTTATCATCTGGCTCTTTGCAGAAAAAAATCTGCCAACCCCTGGTCTACGAAATACATAGTCATCCTTCCATCTCAGTTCAGGTTCTTGTAGGGAGAGAAAAAAACCTTTTATTTACCCTCTTAGGCAAAGTATATGGAGCCCTACAAGTTAAACTGACAAAAGATAGACAGTTTAACAGGAGAAAGGCACTCAAATTTTATTTGATGTTAATATTTTTACATGACACAGGGCTTCATAGGAAAATAGTGAAAACCTCAAAGAAGTGGCTAGGTCTGATAGTTCACATACCACCCTAACAAAGAGCAATTAATTATGGAGATGTGACAAGACAAAGAAAAAGAGGTTTGGGTTTCTAGCGATGGTAAATTGGGGGAAAGTAAATATATGGGGGAAACTAATCTAATGGAAGATAAGGATTATTTCAGTAAGATTTGTATATGCAGATTCAGGAGGTGCCATCTCCAGTGATAAGTTGTCTCTTCTTCCTGGTATGGGAGATGGGAGTTGGGGACAGCTTCACAAAGGGAAATTTCTGCTTTGCTTTTAGATGGAAAGTGGGATGTAAAGAGCTCTTTCTGCATCTGCTGTTTCTCAGTTGCCTTCAGCTCAAAATAATTCTTATGTCAGAGTAGCCTATTTTGGGATGGCAGATTCTGACCCCCTTCACTGTCATCCTCAGGGTCAGCTTTCTGCCTCTCTGGGCTGGATGAGGTTTCTTGTTATATGGGCCAATGTCCCTTTCCTTCAGAGCCCTTATGTAATTATTTGGTCATTACCCTGATCATGGCTGTTTCCCTCACTGATCTTTTTTTTTTTAATTGGTTTATTATTTTAGAGACAGGGTCTCACTCTGTAACCCAAGCTATAGTGCAGTGGTGTGATCATAGCTCACTGCAGCCTCAACCTCCTGGATTCAAGTGATCCTACTGCCTCAACCTCCTGAGTAGCTGGAACTACAGGTACATGTCACCATGCCCAGCTAATTAAAAAATAATTTTTTTAGTAGAGATGGGGTCTTGCTATGTTGCCCGGGCTGGTCTTGAACTCCTAGCTCATGCAGTCCTCCCACCTCAGCCTGCTGAAGCACTTCAATTATAGGTGTGAGCCACTAGGCCCAGCCTTCCAGGTAATCTTTAAACCCTACGCAACATTCTCACTTCTAGTACATTGTTATATGGGCCAATGTCCCTTTATGAATGCCTCATTTCTAATGACATGCTTCCTTAAAAAATGGTACCTGAGGCTTGATTCATTAAGACAGCCCCCTCCTCTGTTTGGTCCAGGGTTGGTAGTGTTTCCACTCTGGAACATTCTCCATGGGGAGGTTTGGGATGGGTAAAGGGTGTACCTTTCTTTTGTAAAGTAGTAAAAGGCTGTTGTGAATGCCTGCACATACTCAGGACAATTCCTTCCAGGAAGCATTTTGAAAGACAAGCTAAGGATCTAGAAATTGATGTTCTCAGAACTGTCAGTCCCATTAGTCCTTGGAAAGTTTTCATGTCCCCATAGGGTTTGAAGATCTCTGGTTAAAAATCTGTTCTTGGCAGGGCACGGTGGCTCACACTTGTAATCTCAGCACTTTGGGAGGCCGAGGCAGGCAGATCACTTGAGGTCAGGAGTTCAAGACCAGTCTGGCCAACATAGTGAAATACCCATCTCTACTAAAAATACAAAAATTAGTTGGGCATGGTCACAGGCACCTGTAATCCCAGCTACTTAGGAGGCTGAGGCAGGAGAATTGCTTGAACCTGGGGGGTGGAGGTTGCAGTGAGCTGAGATCACACCTCTGCACTCCAGGCTGGGCAACAGTTATTGCTGTTCCATCTTTTTTACCTCCTAGAACAGACCTAACACAAAGAAGACACTTAACAATATTTCTGGACTTGGTGAATGAGGTCATCTATGTAAATTCTTGGCCCTGTGCTTAGCATATAATGATGCTCTGTAAATCAGTTCCCAAAAAGCGCAGATGAAACAGGTGCTGCAGAAGAACAGCCATCACTCAGAGACCAATACCAAAATATTATTCAGTGTTTGGGTACTGCCTGTCACAACGGCTTGAAACAAATGTGTGTTCTTTGTACTGAAATACATAAACTCTTCTGACAGTTATTTCAGGAACCTAGTTAAGAGATTCCATTTACTGCCCCCAAAATAGAAATAATCAAAAACTCTGAAACCTTGAGCACAGCTGAAGTTTTAATGGGCAAACCAGGATAGAGGGAGTAATTGAGTTTTATGATGGGGATAGAGCCTCTCTTGTCAAGAACAGACACATTTTCCCTTCTGCTCAATGAAAGCGCTGACTGTGTTCAAAATATGCTTTTCATGGCAATCGTCTGTCTGAGAGTCCACAATTCAGGGGAATGAGCTGCAATTACTTCAGGCCTCTGACCTGCTGTCTGCCCTTCTCTTAAGTGTTAAGGATTTGCACAGTGGGAATGAAAAAGTACCAAACCACAGAGCTGGCTTCTGCGACGAGACCCAGCTATCAATTAGGACACCGACCTATTAGAGACTGAGTCATTTGTTCATTTAATAAATATTTTTAAAGATAGAACAGTTTTAGGAAATGGAATCTGAGGGAGAAAATGATAGGGAGAGAGAAAACCAGGGAGATGAAAAGGGCAGAGGGCAGGATATTCTCCCCTGCCTCTTTGTACAGTGCCTCAACTCTGTCCCCCTTTCCTAGTTCCCAGGTCCTAAACCTGGAGAAAGAAGTAGTTGAGAAACTGGACTATCAAATTAGGCATGAATTAGAATCCTAGCTCTTAGCCTGGCCAAGATGGTGAAACCCTGTCTATACCAAAAGCACAAAAATTAGGTGGGTGTTGTGGCATGCACCTGTGGTCCTAGCTAGTTGGGGGACTGAGGCATGAGAATCGCTTGAACCTGGGAGGCAGAGGTTGCAGTGAGCTGAGATTACACCACTGCATTCCAGCCTGGGCGGCAGAGTGAGACCCTGTCTCAAAAAAAAAAAAAAAAAAAAAGAATCCTAGCTCTCAGATGAGTGACTTCATCTCCCTGAACCTCAGTTTTTCTTATTGGTAAAATGGGTACCTAGAGAATCAGTCACAGTGTGGGCATTAAATATGATCTTATATGCAAGCATTCAGCAAACAGCATAGCATAGAGTAAGAACTCAGTAAACATGAGCTCTTATATTATACAAGGGTGATATCTAGAGAAACACAGCTGGAGATTAGGAAAAGTGATGTCTTTGAGCCAGGAAGGCATACATTTCAGGACCCCCATCATCTGTGAAACCCAGTTGTACACCTTTCCCCGTTACATATGCCAGGTGCAAACATGGATTATTAGGATCCTGGGCGTTGTCTCTGGGAAGATGATGAGATGGCTGAAACACTACATTGTCAGGACATCCCTGGGCTGAGACCTTGGACATAGGTCCTTGCAGGGAACAGGGAGGGAATATATATATACATATATATTCTGGTTTTTGTAGAGCCAAAAAGAAAAAAAAAGGCAGTGAAAAAAGGCCACTGTAAGGAGGAATCATCAGAGTTCTCAGTTGCAAACAATAGAATCCACTCAAGCTATTTTAAGCAGAAAGAAGTGTATTAAGACAGGGTTTCTCCATGTTGGTCAGGCTGAGGCAGGAGAATCGCTTGAACCCAGGAGGCAGAGGCAGCAGTGAGCTACGATCGCGCCATGGCACTCCAGCCGGGGCAACAAGAGTGAGACTCCATCTCAAAAAAATAAAATAAAAAGAGCATTGATGCTTCATTGAGCCCTGGGATTGTTTTCCTGCAACCACTTCAACACTATAAAGATCAGTAGCTGTTGGACAGCCAGCTGCATGATGTCTGGGAAGTCCTTTCGGCTTTCTCCTGCCCATTCAAATATCACATTTCTATAAAAGCAAACGGTTGTTGTTGAGGCTGGTGGACTGCTTGTCTGCCACTTGGTGGGCCATCTGTTTAACATTGCCAAACTCCTACTCATCCTTAAAGACAGAATGCAAGTGTCTTCTCTCCTTGGAAGCCCTCCAGCTCTCGCCCAGACAGAATCCAGCTCTAGCTTCCCGTGATACTCTCCTCACACTGCATGTGGCCAACCATGAGTTGTTTCCCAATATCCCTTGTCCCCTTCACCTATGAAAAAAAACACTTCTGATTTTTTGCTGGGCATGTACCTGGCCAAAATAAAGAGTATATTTTCTAGCCTCCCCTACCTCTGTGTGTGGCCATGTGACTAAGATCCAGTTAATGAAATATAAGTGGATGTGTCATGTGGCAGTTTCTGGAAACTTTCCTTAAAAAACAGCTTTATCTCTTTGTCCTTTCCTCCTTCCTGCTGCCTGGAATGTGAATGTGATAGCAGGAGCTCCAGATGCCTTCCTAGACCCTAAAAACATGGCCGGGTGCGATAGCTCACACCTGTAATCCCAGCACTTTGAGAGGCTGAATCAGGCAGCTCACCAGAGGTCAGGAGTTCGAGATCAGCCTGGCCAACATGGTGAAACCCTGTCCGTCCTCAAAATACAAAATTAGTCAGGTATAGTGACACACACCTAAAATCCCAGCTACTTGGGAGGCTGAGGCAAGAGAATTGCCTGAACCCAGGAGGTGAAGGTTGTAGTGAGCCAAGATCACACCATTCCACTTCTGCCTAGGTGGCAAGAGCAAAACTCTGTCTCAAAAAAAAATAGAACGAGGGTCTTATGAAACCTGAAACCGTGCTCTGGAAGAAGTCAGAATTTGCCCAGGTGCCATAGCTCATTCCTATAAGCCCAGCACTTTGGGAGGCTGAGGAAGGAGGATCACTTGAGGTCAGGAGTTTGAGACCAACCTGGCCAACATGGTGAAACCCCATCTCTACTAAAAGAACAAAAATTAGGTGGGCAGGGTGGTGGGCACCTGTAATCCCAGCTCGGGAGGCTGAGGCAGGAGAATTTATTGAACCCCGGGAGGCAAAGTTTGGAGTGAGCCAAAATTGCACCATTGTACTCCAGCCTCAGCAACAGAACAAGATTCCATCTCAAAAAAAAAAAAAAAAAATCAGAATCCCTGAGGATTTAGCACCACCAGTGCTTAGAAACACCGTGTGAGCCCAGGCTTGCCTGCCTTCAGACTTTTATGTGAAAGAGGAATTTCTTTATTTTTATTTATTTATTTTAAGACAGGCTCTTGCTCTGTCACCCAGGCTGGAATGCAGTGGGGCAGTCATGGCTCACTGCAGCCTCAACCTCTCAGGCTCAAGCAATCCTCCCACCTCAGCCTCCCAAATAGCTGGGACTACAGGCGCACACCACTATATGCTTGGCTAATTTTTTTTTTCGTAGAGACAAGGTCTCACTATGTTGTCCAGGCTGGTGGGAGATAAATTTCTACCTATTTTGAGCCACTGTTATTTTGAGTGTCTGTCACATTCAAACATAATCCTAACTTCTGTAGCCTCTATATAACAACAACGGGATGCCTGCCACACTCTAGTGTAACTATTTACCGTTATCTCCTCTGCTCGACGGGAAGCTCCTCAAGTCAGGGGCTCGGTTTCATTGTTTGCCCAGTGCAGACATATTAGTAGTTGCCCAGTGAAACATTTGCTAAAAATAGTGATTGCATAAAGGATGATAGCAATGTTTTTGGAGCACTCACCAGGAGCACTCATGTAATTTGCATACATTAGCTGACTTAATCCCACAAGGAAACCAAAGTGGTGAAGAGGTTTGATGACTTGCCTTAGATCACTGGCTCTTGAGTGAGAGAATGGGGACTGGAACCCTGGTTGGCCAGCCCATGTGTTTTCCACATCAGCCACTACTCTCTGCCATGCTCCTGAGAGGACCTGAAAAATCATCCTCTACATGTTCCTTTGCTGAGAACAGTAAGAAATAGCAAAGAAATTACATTTATTACCTTTTTGTATTTCTCTGACTACTAACTTTATTTTGTTCTCTCTCTCTTTCTCCCTCTCTCTCTCTTTTGTCTCCTGAAGTCTTTTAGTGCAAATTCACCCAGTGAAAAATCCTCTTCAGCCAAGCAGAACTCAGAAAAAAGTTCACAAATACAGGACACTGCAAAAGGTATATTGACTACCAAAAAGGGAAATGTAGACTGAGTTATTATCTCCGAAACCCTGGTTTCTTGAGTTGGTTTGAACAGAATTTTCTTTTTTTTTTCTTTTTTTTTTTTTTTTTGAGACGGAGTTTCACTCTTGTTACCCAGGCTGGAGTGCAATGGCGTGATCTCGGCTCACCGCAACCTCCGCCTCCCGGGTTCAGGCAATTCTCCTGCCCCAGCCTCCTGAGTAGCTGGGATTACAGGCACGCGCCACCATGCCCAGCTAATGTTTTTTTTGTATTTTTAGTAGAGACGAGGTTTCACCGTATTGACCAGGCTGGTCTTGATCTCTTGACCTCGTGATCCACCCGCCTCGGCCTCCCAAAGTGCTGGGATTACAGGCTTGAGCCACCTTGCCCGGCCTGAACAGAATTTTCTACCCTACTCTATACTTGGGGTTCCACCCTGGGTTTTGGCACCAAGTAATACTTTATGAAAGGATGCAATTGTCTTTTCAGTTCAGCAAGAACTGATTAAGTTCTACTTTTGTGGTGTTGAGGTCAGTACAGTGCTAATATCTGTACTGACTTGTACAGGGGAAGAGAGGTTGTTGACACTAGAAGAAAATAAATTTAAGACATGCGGACTGCTCCTCTCCCCCACCAGAAACCAGTAATTACTAAGGTTGGAAGTAATTTGCACCCAGGTCTTAATCTATAAAGGTGACTTAGTGATAGCACAGAGAGGTCAGTGCCATTGAAAGAAAATTTCAATGTTACTTATAATTCCCCTGGAAATTCCCCCTGGAAATTGTGAGTAACATTAAACTCAACACACCATGCATTCAGGGCCGGGGGGAGGCACCAGTGCTGGTCAGGAGGCAGAAAGGAGCATGAAGAAGGGATAGGCCACACTCTTTTTTTTGAAATTTCATTAGGAAAGACAAAGCAAGGCATGGTAACTAGTTTAGGATTAGCTGGGTGCCGTGGCTTACACCTGTAATCCCAACATTTTGGGAGGCCAAGGCAGGAGGACTGCTTGAGCCCAGAAGTTCAAGACTGGCCTGAGTAACATAGTGAGACCCTGTCTCTAAAAAAAAAAAAAAAATTTAAAGCTGGGTACTGTGGGTGTACATCTGTACTCCCAGCTACTAAGGAGGCTGAGGTGGGAGGATCTCTTGAGTCCCAGAGGTTGAGACTGCAGTGAGTCATGATTGAGCATTTAATGAATATTTACTATATGCCAGGTACTATGCCAAACCTTATGCAAACAGCCTGCGTGACAGTGATGCCCTGTCTCCAAAAAAATTTAAAAAGTTTAGAATTGGCTGGATTGAATAATTCCAGTGGGTTCTAGGGCATAGGAGCTGTCCCTAGTTGGCTTGGTGTGTGAGTTAGATAGAGTTGGTTCAGAGTGTGGCCTCTGGATTGTGGGAGAGGTATATAAGCAACTTTGTTAGTCTAGCGCTGTGTAATTAATGGATGGCAAACAGACAAATACAGAATATAAGAAAACATTGAACAGGAACTCTTAAGTATCATTCTAGGTAATTTTTTTTAATTTATTTTTTTTATTGCGACAGAGTCTCACTCTGTCACCCAAGCTGGCGTGCAGTGGCATGATCTCAGCTCACTGCAACCTCCGCCTCCCGGGTTCAAGAGATTGCCCTGCCTCGGCCTTCTGAGTAGCTGGGACTATAGATGTGTGCAACCGTGCAGGACTAATGTTTTGTATTTTAGTAGAGACGGGGTTTCACCATGTTGGCCAGGCTGATCTCAAACTCCTGACTAAGTGATCCGCCCACCTCGGCCTCCCAAAGTGCTGGGATTACAAGCATGAGCCACCATGCCCAGCCGGGTAATTTCACTTATTATTATTATTGAAACTTTATTCTTTTTCTTGAGGGACAAATGGAGGCTCAGAGAAGTTAGCATGTAAATTATGTCTCAATAAAACTGTTAAAGAAAAAGCCTAGGGACCACTGATCAAGAGGTTTAGCTAGGGCTCTAAATAGAGGTAAATATTTGCAGGAAACTTTGCAAGTCCCCCAGAGTTTACATATATATTCAATTAATGAAGACCCATGTGTCAAAGAGGAATTGCCAAGGGAAATTAGAAAATATTTGAACTGAATGAAATGAGACCTTCTTTTCTAATACGAGCATTTATTTAAGGCTAGAGGCTTCCCTCTAAACTGCTTTAGCTGGGCACAGTGGCTCACACCTGTAATCCCACCACTTTGGGAGGCCAAGGTGGGCAGGTCATTTGAGGCCAAGAGTTTGAGACAAGCTTGATCAACATGGTAAAACCCCGTCTCTACTAAAACTACGAAATTTAACTGGGCATGGTGGCACACACCTGTAGTTCCAGCTACTCAGGAGGCTGAGACATGAGAATTGCTTGAATCTAATGGTCATTTTCTTGCTAATGTCACATTGACAGAGCATCATTTTCAGACCCTGGTCTTGAAGAAACCCACAGAAGAAGCCAAGAGAATATCAGAAGCAAGAGAATGTGAGAATATGTTTCCTAAAAAGGTGAGCACATGATTGGAAATTTAATAGTAAAGGTAATTTCAAAGGAGGTGAGAGATATATTATAAAATGATAATTAACATTTAATGAATATTTATTTACTATATGCCAGGTACTATGCCAAACCTTATGCAAACTGTTTATTTTACTATCACAGTCTGCCGAGATAGTTGCTATTATTATTCTCCAGTTTATTAATGAGCAAAGTGATTTTTAGAGCAGGTACCCAATTTGTCAAATAGCACAAAGCAAACAAATGATAACAAAAGTAAAAAAATAAAGGCTGGACACAGTGGTTCATGCCTGTAATCCCAGCACTTTGAGAGACCTTGGCAGGTGGACCACTTGAGGTCAGGAGTTTGAGACCAGCCTGCTAAAAAATGCAAAAATTAGTTGGGCGTGGTGGCATGCCTATAATCCCAGCTACTCAGGAGGCTGAGGCAGGAGAATTGCCTGAACCTGGGAGGCAGAGGTTGCAGTGAGCCGAGATGGTGCCACTGCACTTTAGCCTGGCAACAGAGTGAGACTCCCTCTTAAATAAATAAATAAATAAATCGCAGAAAGTGATAAAATCAAGATGTGCATGCAGATCTAACTGGCTCTGAGCCTGAGCTTTCAACCACCGAACCTTTCTTCCAGCACAGCACCCAGCACAGGAAAGGCACTAGTATCATTCTCTCCTCTTCCCCTTCCCCACAAACCTCGGTGGATGGTAGTTTATATCAGTAGAAACTTCAGTCTTGTGTAGTAGGACCTGAACAGGGTGAGAGGTTTGGGAGCCTCCAGCTAGCAAAGGAGGCAGGCCATAGAATTTGGGCCAAGTAAAATGAGAAATACAGATTTATTGTTTTTTGTTTTGTTTTTTTTGAGACGGAGTCTTGCTCTGTCACCCAGGCTGGAGTGCAGTGGCCTGATCTCATCTCACTGTAACCTCTGCCTCCCAGGTTCAGCAGTTCTCCTGCCTCAGCCTCCTGAGTAGCTGGGATTAGAGGTGTGTGCCACTATGCCCAGCTAATTTTTTTGTATTTTTGGTAGATAGAGGGTTTCATCATGTTGTCAGGCTGGTCTCAAACTCTTGATCTTGTGATCCACCCGCCTCAGCCTCCCAAAGTGCTGGAATTACAGCCGTGAGCCATCGCACCCAGATGATTTCTTGTTTTCTTTTTTTGGTTTTTGTTTTTTTTGATACAGAGTCTCACTCTGTTGCCCAGGTTGGAGTGCAGTGGTGCAATCTCGGCTCACTGCAACCGCTGCCTCCTGGGTTCAAGTGATTCTCATGTCTCAGCCTCCCAAGTAGCCGGGACTACAGCATGTTCCACTATGCCGGACTAATTTTTATATTTTTAGTAGAGACGGGGTTTCACCATGTTGGTCAGGCTGGTCTCAAACTCCCGACCTCAGGTGATCTGCCTGCCTCGGCCTCCCAGAATGCTGGGATTACAGGCATGAGCCATCATGGCCAGCCTGGAAATACGTTTTTATTCTCTTGGATAGATACCTACGAGTGGCATTTTTGGGTCATATGGTATCTCTATGTCCAACGTTTTGAGGAGCCGCTAAACTATTTTGCACAGTGCTGTACCATTTTACATTCCTACCATGTATGAGGTTTCCAGTGTCTCCACATTCTCACCAACACTTATTTTCTGTTATTTTTATTATACCTCTCCTAGTGGGTGTGAAGCAGTATCGTACTGTGGTTTTGACTTGCATTTTCCTCAGTGACTAATTCTATAGAGGAGCTTTTCATGTGCCTGGTGTTCATTTGCCTGTCTTCTCTGGGGAAATCTCTATTCAAATTAGTTATCATTTTTTGATTTGGTTGTTTGTCTTTTTATTGTTAAGTTGTAAGAATAGAACCAAAATTTTACCATGCATAGTCTTACTCCTGATCCCATGCTGTAAATCAGTCTCTACTCACTGCAATGTGTCTTAGAGAATGGTCCATATGAGACCACAGAAAGATCTAGCAAGTTCTGTTTTCATGGCTCAAGGCGCTGTGTTCCATAATTCATTCACATGGTCTGTTGGTGGTCGTGTAAGCACTTCCAGTTTTTTGCTATTGTAAACACTGCTGCTTTGAACATCTTTGTGTGTGTGTGTGTGTGTGTGTGTGTGTGTGTGTGTTGTGTTGTGTTTCTTGGCTCACATATATAAGAATACATGTAGGAAAGATTTATATAAGTGGAATTACTAGATCTAAGTATGTGCACCTTAAATTGCTCTCCAAAGAAATTATGCCTTTTTTTTTTTTTTTTTTGGGAGATGGGGTCTCATTCTATCCCCCTGGCTGGAGTACAGTGGTGCAATCACAGCTCACTGCAGCATCAGCCTCCTGGGCTGAAGGGATTCTTCCACCTCAGCCTCCCGAGGATCTGGGACCACGAGCACATGCCACCACAACTGGCTAATTGATTTTTATTTTTTGGTAGAAATGGGATCTCCTTATGCTCGCCCTGGCTGGTCTCAAACTCTTGGGCTCAGGAAATCCTCCCACCTTGGCCAACCAAAGTGCTGGGATTACAGGCATGAACCACTGCACCTGGCCTATTTTGCCAATTTATATTCCCACTAGCAGCATATGAGCGATTTTCCCCGTACCCTTGCAAACATTATGGATTATCAAATTATTTGTTAACATTCTGATGAGGGGGAAATGGTACCTTATATTGGTCCAATGTTAATGATTTAATCATGAATGAAGTTCAACCTATTTTTCTATATTTATTTTATTATTATTATTTTTTGAGGTGGATTCCCACTCCGTTGCCCAGGCTGGAGTTCAGTGGCCCAATCACTGCAACCTCCACCTCATAGCTTCAGACGATTCTCCTGCCTCAGTCTCCCAAGTAGCTGGAACTACAGGAACATGTCACCACACCCAACTAATTTTTGTATTTTTAATAGAGACAGGGTTTTGCCATGTTGGCCAGGCTGGTCTCAAATTCCTGACCTCAGGTGATCCGCCCACCTCAGCCTCCCAAAGTGCTGGGATTACAGACATGAGCCACTGCGCCCATCCAGAAGTTCTTAATTTTTATAGTCATATTTAGTGGTAGTCTTTTATGGCTTCTAAATTTCATTTCTTGATAAGCTCCTTATCATTCTAAGATTATATAAAACATCTTGCCCAATTTTTTCACAGTGTTTTATATTATCACCTATTCTCAACATAATCTTTACTCACAGAACCCCCAGTATCACCAGGGGTCACTCTGTTCCTTAGAATTTAGCTAAAGATGGGCTGAAGCGTTTGTTATCTAATTTGTTTGAAGTCTAGTACCCTCTCAGAAATGTCTGTGAACTCTGGGGCCTGCTGTTTTCCTGGCACCAAGCTCCTTGTCTGTCCTGCATGTGCTATGCACATGCTAACAGCATCAGCCCAAATGTGGAACTCACCTTTTCTTTTTTTACAAAAACCACTCACGGCCTCTGTGTACACGTATCTGTGTATATGGAAGAATGGAAGACTTTATGGAAGTTTAAAAAGATGAGGAGAGGGGTGCCCGTAGCACAGTAATGCCAAGAATTTTTTTTTTTTTTTTTTTTTTTTTTGAGGCAGAGTCTCGCTCTGTCACCCAGGCTGGAGTGCAGTGGCAAGACCTTGGCTCACTGTAACTTCCGCCTCCTGAGTTCAAGCTATTCTCCTGCCTTAGCCTCCCAAGTAGCTGGGATTACAGGTATGCTCCACCATGCCCAGCTAATTTTTGTATTTTTAGTAGATATGGGGTTTAGCCATGTTGGTCGGGGGGGTCTTAAACTCCTAACCCCAAGTGATCTGCCCACCTTGGCCTCCCAAAGTGTGGAATTAACAGGCGTGTGCCACCATGCCTGGCTAATTTTTGTACTTTTAGTAGAGATGAGATTTTGCTATGTCAGCAGGCTGGTCTAGAACTCCTAATCTCAAGTGATCTGCCCATCTCCATCTCCCAAAGTGCTGGGATTACAGGTGTGAGCCACTGCTCCCAGACCACAATAATGCAAAAAATTTTAAAGTTAATATTAGTTGGCCAGGCATGGTGGCTCACGCCTATAATCCAAACACTTTGGAGGGCAAGGAGGGTGGATCACCCGAGGTCAGGAGTTTGAGACCAGCCTTGCCAACATGGCGAAACCCTGTCTCTACTAAAAATACAAAAATTAGCCAGGCATGGTGGCTGGCTCACACCTGTAATCCCCGCTACGTGGGAGGCTGAGCCAGGAGAACCACTTGAACCCAGGAGGTGGAGGTTGCAGTGAGCTGAGATTGCCCCATTGCACTCTAGACTGGGTGACAGAGTAAGACTCCATCTCAAAAAGAAACAAAAATAAAATAAAAAATAAAGTGAATATTAGTTGCCCTTCTTAAAACTCCTTTAGGGCCGGGCGCGGTGGCTCAAGCCTGTAATCCCAGCACTTTGGGAGGCCGAGGCGGGTGGATCACGAGGTCAAGAGATCGAGACCATCCTGGTCAACATGGTGAAACCCCGTCTTCTACTAAAACTACAAAAAAATTAGCTGGGCATGGTGGCGCATGCCTGTAGTCCCAGCTACTCAGGAGAATTGCTTGAACCCAGGAGGCGGAGGTTGCGGTGAGCCAAGATCGCGCCATTGCACTCCAGCCTGGGTAACAAGAGCGAAACTCCGTCTCCAAAAAAACAAACAAACAAACAAACAAAAAACTCCTTTAGCCATTCTACCATTTGCCAGGGCATCTTCTTCCAGTTTTCTCCACTTTCTTCTCTCCCTTTCTTTCTTTCACCCGAACTCCTGCTCATGTCTAGTGCAGGGCAGAAGCTTTCCTTTGCCTTCAGTCACGCTGGAGACTCTCACCTGCTTACCAAGTGGCTTGTTCCATGTCTCCCAAGGAAAAGACAGCTCTGCCCGGTAGTGAATTATGGTACCAGCCGATACAATTTGTTTGTATCCCCCTAGACTTCCTTCGTTTTTTTTTTTTTGGAAACCAAATCTCGCTCTGTTGCCCAGGCTGGAGTGCAGTGGCATGATCTTGGCTCACTGCAACCTCTGCCTCCCAAGTGATTCTCCTGCCTCCCAAGTAGCTGGGATTACAGTCACGCACCACCACGCCTGGCTAATTTTTTTGTATTTTTAGTAGATACGGGGTTTTACCATGTTGGCTAGGCTAGTCTTGAACTCCTGACCTCAAGTGATCTGCGCACATCAGCCTCTCAAAGTGCTGGGATTACAGGCATGAGCCACCACACCTGGCCTAGACTCCTTTTTAAAGGATTTTTAAAAATATGTATCTTGCATTTTTAGATGTTTTGTCATGAGTTTAGGGCATCCTTTAAAATTTTAAAATACATGTACCTATGACCTGGTAATTCCGCTTCTAATAATCTATCCTGTAGAAATGTTCATTACAAGAGTATCCCTTACAGCATTAATCTGTACCAGCAGAAATCGAAGAAAACTTCAATTTCAGTAGAGAAATAGGTAAATGTTGAAGTGTCCATAATAAGGATACACTGCTGCTATGAAAAACCATGAGGAAGATTTACACCTTCTGATATGAAATCAGAAGGGGATTTCATATCAAATCTTTCTGATATGAAAGACTGTCAGCCAATGACATCTAAAAGTTAATCAAGAAAATGGTGGCTTACGCCTGTAATCCCAGCACTTTGGGAGGACAAGGAGAACACCTGAGGTCAGGAGTTCGAGATCAGCCTGATCAACATGGTGAAACTCTGTATCTACTAAAAAATACAAAAATTAGCCAGCCAGGGTGGTGGGCACCTGTAATCCCAGCTACTCAGGAGGCTGAGGCAGGAGAATTGCTTGAACCAGGAGGCAGAGGTTGCAGTGAGCTAAAATTGTACCACTTCACTCCAGCCTGGGTGACAGAGTGAGACTCAGTCTCAAATAATAATAATAATAATAATAATAAAATTAATCAAGAAAATATCACAGGCAATGTAGTTAGCAAGTGAAAATTAAAGTTGTAAAATATTATGTATAGGGTGATTCCATCTTTATTTTTGTGCCCATTCTTAACCATCACAGTCATTTGTCCTCACATCAGTCAAAAAGCCCTTAACAGATTACCCAGATTATGTTTCACCCCAGCTAAGAATCTCCCAGTGGCTTCCATGACTCTTAGAAAAAAGATCCCAGCTCCTCACCATGGCCATGGCCCCTGCTCCCACTGCACCACCGTCACCCCATGTGAGCCACCTCATTTCTGCCCCTCAATCAAGTACATATTGGCGGCTGGATCTGTTGCACCTGCTGTCTTCTTAGCGAGGAGCATCTCCTGATAGACCATGCAATGGCTCCCTCCCCAACGGCATTCAGGATCCCTGAGGTCTCACCTCCTCACAGCCTTGGAAGCCCAGTCCTCTTCTCCTTAGCTTTCTCCATACCCTGGCCTGCTTGATCTTATTAGTATTCATCCAACTATAATGCAAACTCCATGAGGGCTGGAATTTGTCTTGTTCTCTGCGGAATCTCCAGCACCTAAAATAGTATTTATACATAGCAGTCATTCAATACGTATTTGCTGAATCAATTATTAACATTTGGCTCACGTCTGTAATCCAAGCACTTCAGGAGGCTGAGGTGGGAGGATTACCTGAGGTCAGGAGTTCCAGACCAGCCTGGCCAACATGATGGCACCCGTCTCTACTAAAAATACAAAAATTAGCTGGGCGTGGTGGTGGGCACCTGTAATCTCAGCTACTTGGGAGGCTGAGTCAGGATAATCTCTTGAACCCGGGAGGTGGAGGTTGCAGTGAGCTGAGATCATGCCACTGCACTCCAGCCCGGGCAATAGATTGAGACTCAGTCTCTCTCTCTCTCTCTCTCTCTATATATATATATATATATATATATAGAGCATATATATATGCTTTATATATATATGCTTTATATATGCAATCTGAGTATACATATACTTTATATATTACAATCTGAGTGTGTGTATATATATAGATATGCATATACATAACACTATCAAACTTTGCATCTCAGTATTTAAAAATTTACTATTATACCTGAAACCCTGAAAATTTTTTTTTTTTGAGACAAAGTTACGATCTTGGCTCACCATAACCTTCACCTCCCGGGTTCAAGTGAATCTGCTGCCTCAACCTCCTGAGTAGCTGGGATTACAGGCATTCGCCACCACACCTAGCTAATTTTGTGTTTTTAGTAGAGACAGGGTTTCTCCATGTTGCCCAGGCTGGTCTCAAACTCTCGACCTCAGGTGATCCACCTGCCTCAGCCTCCCAAAGTGCTGAGTTTACAGGCATGAGCCACCACACCTGGTGGCTGAAGGCTTTTTTAGGCTGTCAACTCTTAGTGAACATTTTAATAGTGGCATACCATTCCTTTGGGTAAAGAGATCAATATCTTCTCCTTGAACATCTAAGTTATTCTCATCTTTTGCTATGTATAGTAAATTGCTGTGGACATCTTTGTGCCTTGGCCTTTTTTTCTTTGAGTAATCTTAGGATGCATCCTAAAACTAGAATTACTGGATCCAAGGACATGACAACTTTGATGCCTTTCTGTTTCTTAATAGATGATGTAAAAATGACAATATCCTTTATTTTTTCCTCTTTCTTTCATCCTCAGTCTTGTGATGCTGGCAGAAGTCCTGAGATGACCTCAAACCTCTTCAACATTTATGGGAGGAGCCCTCTGATTGTGTATTTTCTCCATAACTATGCCAGTCTGCAGCAGCACGGCAAGGATGTATTGATAGTCAGAAGGGAAAAGACCACAGGCACCCCATATCCTTGTCACTGTGGGCAGGGTATGCACTGCTCCAGGCCCCTGCTTCCTCTTCCCAGAAGCAGAGGTCAGAGAACGGCACCAAGGCCTTAGCCCAGTGCCTGGCACGCAGTGGGTATTCATCAGAGGTGGCCAGTGGTATGGTCCTCAGGGTCAGAATAATACTCATCTGAGTTCCAAATCTAGAGCCAGCCTCGTGAACTGGCTGTGAGACCCCAGAGTGTGTCAAATTTCCTTATGTGCAAAATCTCTTTTACACTTACCAGAATGAATGTGCTAACTTGGTGTTCTAACATATATTGAAACTAAATAATGCTTCCAAGATACGCATTGGCCCCAGAGTATGTACTGACCAAGAATTTTGTTGTCCACATGTATGTTTCATCTATCACCCTCCTCAGACATGCTCCTCCCTTAGACCTGTCAGCAAATTCCTGGCCCTTTTGCCATTTATCCTAAAAATCTAATAGAAAGCTCAGATCTTGGGCGGGGCACAGTGGCTCACACCTGTAATCCCAGCACTTTGAGAGGCTGAGGTGCGCGGATCATGAGGTCAAGAGTTCGAGGCCAGCCTGACCTGGTGGTGAAACCGTCTCTCTACCAAAAATACAAAAATTAGCTGGGTGTGGTGGCATGCACGTGTAATCCCAGCTACTCAGGAGGCTGAGGCAGGAGAATCACTTGAACCTGGGAGGCAGAGGTTGCAGTGAGCTGAGATTGCACCACTACACTCCAGCCTGGGTGACAGAGTGAAACTCACTCCATTAAAAAAAAAAAAAAAAAGGAAGGAAGGAAGGACACATGTTCAGATCTCAAGAAAACAGGTGTGGCATGTGTTAGTATCCTGAGTCTTAGCAGTTTACCATAGGAGTCAGAGAACATGAGTTCTATTTGGAATCAGATTGGTCTATTGGCTCAAATGGACCTGGACTCAGGAACCAGCAACTGAATGATTTTAGGTAAGTTCCAGCTTCTCTCTGTTCCTCATTTTTTTCACCTGTAAAATAGGGATAAGAGTACCTGCCTCATAGGTCTGTTTTGCAGATTACGGACACAACAGAGATAAAGGCTTAGCACAGTGCCTGGCAGATAACAAGGGCTGGGATGACCAGCGTCTACATGGAGCTCCCCAACAGGAGGAGTTTCGTAATGAACTAGGGAGGACTTTGCACCTACTGCTTCATGTAACTCCATGTCCACACACTTATTTACACATTCCATAGGGAGAGAGTAATAACAACTCACATTTCATAGTGTTTGATTTCTTGCAGCGTGTTTTCCCAAACATCACTTCATTGTTCTGTAAAGACAGTTTCGTGTAGTGGAAGGAACCTGGGTTGGGATACCCAGCCCTAGATTTGAGTCCCAGTTTAGCAGCCACTGGCTTTGAGATCTTATGTGCACAGCTCGACCTCCAAACTCAGTATCTTTATCTACTCATTTAAGATTTGGATAGTTATACCAAACTTATATTTTTGTTGTGATGAGGATTAAATCGCATACAGCTGGTACTACATAAGTAACTACCGTTATTATTAACATCATCTAAAATGGGCATTATTACCTCTATTTTACAGATATGGAAATGGAGGCATAGAGGATAACTGATATCTTGTCTGAGGTCTCACAGCTTGTGGCGAGTGTAGCTGAGATTCTAACCAATCAAGGTGGGTGGAAGGAGGGCAGAGCAGAGGGAGAATGTTGTTGTTTTTTTTTGAGACGAAGTCTCGCTCTGTCGCCAGGCTGGAGTACAGTGGCGCAATCTCTGCTCACGGCAACCTCCTCCTCCCGGGTTCAAGGGATTCTCCTGCCTCAGCCTCCTAAGTAGCTGGGATTACAGATGAGCACCACCACACCCAGCTAATTTTTGTATTTTTAGTAGGGACAGCATTTCCCCATTCTGGCCAGGATGGTCTCAATCTCCTGACCTTGTGATCCGCCCGCCTTGGCCTCCCAAAATGCTGGGATTACAGGTGTGAACCACTGCACCCAGCCCTAGGGAGAATGTTTCTATATACAAACGAGATGGAGAATGAGGCCTTGACTAAAAGAAAAGGAAAGCTAGAAGCTCTTCCTATTCACCACCATGATAATAGAGTAAGAATTTCAGGTGATAGTCTCAAAAAGTATTTCTTAGTCCTGCCTTCCATCCGCAGGGGCAGAGAAGGGCTTTATTCCTAGGTAGAGAATGCCTGGCCACAGATAGGACAGCCTCTTCCCTCCAAAGCAGGCCATGGTCAAAGAGCAGGAGAGTCATTTTCCGCTCAGATTTCAGGTATCTTATCCAGAAAGGCAGAGCATTTTCCCTTCTCTGTCGTCCATGCCCCTCCTCCCCATGCACTGTGCTCACACCACTAATAATGCAGAGTCAACACAGTTCAACAGTACCAGGATTTCCTTGACAATGGAAGCCACCGAGTCCACCCTGACGTATACTGATGTCATCAAAGAGACCCTGTGCAGCATGAAGAAGCGGAAAGACAACCTCAATCAGTTGTACCAGCTTCACTGGAGTGAATGGAATTATTTTGACAAGTACCTAAAGGAACTGCAAGACAACTTCTCCAGGTATGGAAGGGGCTTTGGGAAACGCCACTGTTTCAGCACTCATCTTTTGCAGCACATTGTCATCATCATTTTTAAATGGGTTGGTGGGGGCGGGGGGGGGGTTCCCTGTAACTGTTGTAAGCACAGTCAGCTTTCTTGCGGTCAGAATATAAACTCCTAATAACAGAGACCAGAGCTTTTTTTGTTTTTGTTTTTGTTTTTTCTTTCTTCTTTCTTTCTTTTTTTTTTTTGAGACAAAATCTCGCTTTGGTTACCCAGGCTGGAGTGCAGTGGTGTGATCTTGGCTCATTGCAGCCTCTGCCTCCTGGGCTCAAGCAATCCTCCCACATCAGCCTCCCAAGTAGCTGGGATTGTAGGTGTGCACCACCATGCCTGGCTAATTTTTGCGTTTTTAGTGGAGACAGGGTTTTACCATGTTGACCAGGCTGATCTCAAACTCCTAACCTCAGGTGATCTGCCCACCTCAGCCTCCCAAAATGTTGGGATAGGTGTAAGCCACCACACCCAGCCAGAAATTATGTTTAATCTCTTTTGCGTCTTTGAATCTATAACAGTATCCTGCCTTCACCTGTTTTTATTCATTGTTTTTTATGACATGGGTTTTTTGAAAAGCTCAAGCCACATTCTGCGTTTTTCTGATATTTCCTCAAAGTATCGTTGGATTTGTTCCAATATAGCCTATATTTCTTTTTTTTTTTTTTTCCCTTTATTTATTTTATTGCATTTTAGGTTTTGGGGTACATGTGAAGAACATGCAAAATTGTTGTATAGGAACACACATGGCAGTGTGATTTGCTGCCTTCCTCCCCATCACCTACATCTGGCATTTCTCCCCTTGCTATCTCTCCCCAGCTTCCCACCCCCCACCCTCCCTCCCCTATTTCCCCCCAACTGACCCCAGTGTGTAGTGCTCCCCTCCCTGTGTCCATGTGTTCTTATTGTTCAACACCCGCCTATGAGTGAGAACATGCGGTGTTTGATCTTCTGCTCTCCTGTCAGTTTGCTGAGAATGATGGTTTCCAGGTTCATCCATGTCCCTAGAAAGGACCCTAACTCATCGTTTTTGATGGCTGCATAATATTCCATGGTGTATATGTGCCACATTTTCCCTATCCAGTCTATCGTCGATGGGCATTTGGGTTGGTTCCAGGTCTTTGCTATTGTAAACAGTGCTGCAATGAACATTCGTGTGCACGTGTCCTTATAGTAGAACGATTTGTAATCCTTTGGATATATACCCAGCAATGGGATTGCTGGGTCAAATGGAATTTCTATTTCTATGTCCTTGAGGAATCTCCACACTGTCTTCCACAATGGTTGAACTAATTTACACTCCCACCAACAGTGTAAAAGTGTTCCTATTTCTCCACATCCTCTCCAGCATCTGTTGTCTCCAGATTTTTTAATGATCGCCATTCTAACTGGCGTGAGATGGTATCTCAATGTAGTTTTGATTTGCATTTCTCTGATGACCAGTGATGATGAGCATTTTTTCATATGTTTGTTGGCCTCATGTAGCCTATATTTCTTGTACACTGGACATTGGGTCTATGCTAGAGGTTTGATTGGATTCAAGTTAAATCATTTTGCCCAGAATCTTTCACAGATGATGTGTATTCACGTCGCATCCCATTAGGAAGCATTATCATGTCAGGTTGTCCACTACTGGTGATGTTAAGCTTAAACCCTTGGTTAAGCTGGTATCTGCCAGATCTCTGCATTGTAAGAGCACGTGTTTGTCTTTCTGACTAGTCAGTAATAAAGGATGTGATCCTCCCAGACTGTGTGAATGTGCTTTCCCAACATCTTCCATGCGATGGTTTTAGCACTCATCAGTGGTCTTTGCCTGATCAACTATTACATTTGAGGTTGTAAAATGGTAATTTTTCTACTTCTGCCATTCCTTCTACATTTATTAGCTGGCATTTTTCTGTAAAGAATAGCTCACTTTCTTTTATCCTTCTTTGTCTCTCTCATATCTTTCCTGCATGCCCCTGTAACTCTTTCATGTATCCACCCTGTCTGCAAGAGAAGCTTGGGAAGTATCTGGCCAAGGAGGGTGAGATTTCCATGACCGGACTGGACCTTCCATAGAACTGGGCACTTTGTTATTCAAAACAAAATGGGATTCAGTTTGCAAATGAGAAAGAGGGAATTGCTGTTGGCTAGACAGCTATCCATGCCTCCCATATTAAGAGGGACAGAAAAATATGAACATGTAAATACTTCGTTATGCAATGTGATACAATTGAGTTTTTTTTTTGAGACGGAGTTTCACTCTTGTTACTCAGGCTGGAGTGCAATGGCGCGATCTCGGCTCACTGCAACCTCCGCCTCCTGGGTTCAGGCAATTCTCCCGCCTCAGCCTCCTGAGTAGCTGGGATTACAGGCACGTACCACCATGCCCAGCTAATTTTTTGTATTTTTAGTAGAGACGGGGTTTCACCATGTTGACCAGGATGGTCTCGATCTCTTGACCTCGTGATCCACCCGCCTCGGCCTCCCAAAGTGCTGGGATTACAGGCTTGAGCCACCGCGCCCGGCCTTACAATTGAGTTTTTGTTTTTTCTTTTTTCTGTTGTTTTTGAAACGGAGTCTCACTCTGTCACTCAGGCTGGAGTGCAGTGGCGCGATCTTGGCTCACTGCAACCTCCGCCTCCTAGGTTCAAGCAATTTTCTTGCCTCAGCCTCCTGAGTAGCTGGGACTACAGGCACGTGCCACCATGCCCAGCTAATTTTTTGTTTTTTTAGTAGAGACAGCATTTCACCGTGTTAGCCAGGATGGTCTCAATCTCCTGACCTCGTGATCTGCCTGCCTCGGCCTCCCAAAGTGCTGGGATTACAGGCATGAGCCACCACAACCGGCTTCCAATTGAGTTATTTATAAAATATTATGGGACAAAGACCACACACATTCACAAAACCCCGTTAGGCATTACCACCACCACCGCCACCACAGGAATGCAGTTAAGCCTTAATGTTCATCAAAAGATGATTGGTGAAATAAACTATCATACATCCATACTCTACAGCCAAGAAAAATGTCCCTCTGTTTTTATTTTACAAGGAAAGATGGTCACAACATATTATTGGACCAAAATTATGTTATATGACAGTGTGTATAAAGCAGTACGATTATTTACTTATCCCCATTTTACAGATGTGGAAGTTGAGGTTGAGGACAGAACCTTGGAGGGCAACCACATACGTCAGGGAGGACAGAAGATTCTATAGGGGGAGGAATGAGAAGAAGCGGGGGAGGAGTGACAAGAAGGGAGGGAGGAGGGTCCATACATGTAGGCACACTGCCTGTGAAGCCAAGGAGACAAAGGACAGTTGGGAAGCAGCAGTGTGGTGGCCAGACTCCAAAACACAGGGCAGAGAGAGGTAAGCAACTTGGTAGAGAGCAGTCTCAACAAAGCTAAATTCAGAAGGGGACATCCAGTCTTCATGGATGGGTGGGATTCTTAGGAAGCAGAAGGACTAAAATTCTGTATCCAAAAGGCAAGATCAGATGGTAAGTAACAGGCTATTTAAACATAGGTAGAAGGCTGGGCACGGTGGCTCACACCTGTAATCCCAGCACTTTGGGAGGCTGAGGTGGGTAGATCGTTTGAGGTTCAGGAGTTCCAGACCAGCCTGGCCAACATGGTGAAACCCTGTCTCTATAAAAAAATATAAAAATTAACCGGGCAGTAGTAGCACACACCTATAACCCTAGCTACTCAGGATGCTGAGGCAGGAGAATTGCTTGAGCCTTGGAGGCAGAAGTTGTGGTGAGCCAAGAGCATGCTAGTACACTCCAGTCTGGGCAACAGAGTGAGATCCTATCTCAAAATAAATAAATACATAAATAAACATAAAGTAGAAGACCCAAGCCTGTGTGAAGGGGGAGAGATTGAACATGTAGGTGAGGGAGGAAAGGGTCAGGATAGAGAAGGGAGAAGACACAGGGACTGTTCTTTGGAGCTCTTTGCTTCTGCCTTTGTAACTGTTGTTCGTTATGCTTTATTTATTCATTTGTTCATTGTCCCAACAAATATTTTCAGCACCTTCTGGGCACCAGGTATCATGATTGCTCATGTATCTGTCTCTCCAACTAGTTGTAACAAGCCTTGATGGCAGGATCCATGGAATGGCAGAGGCTAAGGTTGGAATACAGGTCTTTTTACTTACTGGTTCTGTAACCATGGACTACTAAACTATTTTTGCCTTTTTAAGGCCACAGGTAGGTCTGGCTATGGGGCTAAGTTCTAGCCATGGAATAAAAATGGAAGGGTTATTTGCACATCGCTTACTGACCCTCAGTGGTTTTGTTGCACTTCAGTCATTTGATAGTATTTCCTACTTTGTAGGGTTGTATTGATCAAATAAAATAAGATCTGTATAGACTTTTTACAGAACTAGGCCCACAGGTAGGTCATTGTATCAGTTATAATTAAGTTTGTCCTAGAATGACAGAAAAACTCAAACAGTGGCTAAAATTTATTACAATTTCTTTTCTCTCATTTACAAGGAGTCCAGTAGATATGGACGTTCATAGTGTCAGGTTCTCAAGATCCTTTTATCGTATTGCTCCACTAGCCTCAGCCCATGATTTAGCTTCCTAGTACAAAATGGCTGCTCCAGTTCCAGCCATGAGGTCCACATTCCATCCAGTTCAAAGCAAGATGAGTCCAAAGAAATGCATTTCTTCTGGAAGTTGCAAATAACCCTTCTACTCCATGGCCAGAAGTTTTTTCAAGTTCAGAACTAGTTAAAAATAAATTCATATAGAATATCCAGGATTAAGTTTACAGCTTATGTGTTTCTGAAATAAATGATATTCTTATTTAATAAATAAATTTGTATTAGGGCAAGTTATCATAGTAAAAATTTTTTGTCAGGAGGAAATTTGTAACCATGTGTTAGCAGTTACGTTGCTAAATACATCCACTTTTTGTTGTTTAAGATTGTTGAGAAGCTCATCATGCTTTTTATTACAAAAGCGGTTCTCAAAGTTTTGTCTACAGATAAAAACGGTGCCTTAAAACACACCTGTGCTGTTAGACATCAGGGCAGGGTTGCTCTTAAGGCAGTAGGAGAGTGACTGAGCAGGGGTGTGAGGCAGCTTCTAAGGAGCTGGCAGTGTTCTCTTTCTGAATCCGAGTGCTGGTTACATGGGCATGCTCATATGAAAATTTCTTGAGCTGCATGCTTAGAATCTGTGCTCTCAGTTTATATCTTATACTTCAATACATGTTTTATAAATGGTCATGCAGATCCATCAGTTTACAGGACATACAGAACATTGAGGACGTGTTAATCACTCCAGCCTTTTTCCATATGTCTCTGTGTTTCGCCCCCAGGGAAATGAAGAATATTGATCAAAAAGCAGCAGATAAAAAAAAGGCAAACCACATGTTCATCCCACCTTCTGCCTTCAGTGAGGAATCACCTGACAAGAAAACTAAGGGAAGTTTCCAAAGAGAAATTGAGTTTAAGGTTTGTTTGAACAAAAACCATGGGAAATGTAGAAATACGAACAGTGTAAGAATAAGAATTGGTTTCTTTTGAGACAGAGTCTCACTCTGGCGTCAAGGCTGAGTGCCGTGGTGCCATCATAGCTCACTGCAGCCTCCACCTCCCAGGCTCAAGTGATCCTCCCACTTTAGCCTCCTGAATAGCTGGGACCACAGGTGTGTGTCACCACGCCCAGCTCATTTTTATCTTTTGTAGAGATGGGGGGGTCTCACTATGTTGCCCAGTCTATAAAATTCTTAAAACATAGAAAAGAGCATATAAAAGTTCACTTATGGCCAGGTGCAGTGGCTCATGCCTGTAATCCCAGCACTTTGGGAGGCCAAGGTGGGCGGATCATGAAGTCAGGAGTTCAAGACCAGCCTTGTCAACATAGTGAAACCCCGTCTCTACTAAAAATACAAAAATTAGCTGGATGTGGCAGCATGTGCCTGTAATCCCAGCTACTTAGGAGGCTGAAGCAGGAGAATCGCTTGAACCTGGGATGCAGAGGTTTCAGTGAGCGGAAATCGCACCACTGTACTCCAGCCTGGAGACAGAGCTAGACTCCATCTCAAAAAAAAAAAAGTTCACTTCCTTTTATGTATTACCCACACCACTCTGATTTTAGTTTTAGTATTATTACTGGTAGTAGTAAGGGCTATTAATGATTTTGTACTTCCTCTGTACCAAGCATTGGCCCATGTACTTTATGAACCGTATGAGACGGAGCTCCTTGGTTGCACATGCCAGGAAGCCAGCTCAAACTAGCTTAAGTGGAAGGAGAATGTAGGAGCTTAAATAATTGGGAAGGCCATGACAGGCCATCTGCAGGCATATTTGACCTAAAGACTCAGCATTTTCGGGCTCTTTCTCTGTCTGTCTCTTGACCCTCTTCCCTTCTCTGTGCTGACTTCTTTTTCAAGCTGCCTCTGCCTCCGGGCCATGGACAGCCCAAGTTGATCGCCTTACAGTTCTGACCTAAAAGGCCATGTTCGCTTTGCTGGGGTAGATGGAGCAGTTCCCAAAAAAAAGGTAGATGGGAAATTATTTGAGTCTTTGCATGTCCAAAATATCTTTGTTTTTTTTTTTTGTTTGTTTGTTTTTTTGTTGTTTTTTTATGAATTTCCCTCTCTCGCCCAGGCTGGAGTGCAGTAGCGCAATCTTGGCTCACTGCAACCTCCACCTCCTGGGTTCAAGTGATTCTCTTGCCTCAGCCTCACTGAGTAGCTGGGACTACAGGCACGCACCACCATGCCCAGCTAATTTTTTTTTTGTATTATTTTTATTTTTTTAGTAAAGAGGTTTCACCATGTTGGCCAGACTGGTCTTGAACTCTTGACCTCTGGTGATCTGCCAGCCTCAGCCTCCCAAAGTGCTGGGATTACAGGCATGAGCCACCATGCCCAGCCCTTTGTTCTTTTTAAAAAATTATTTAAGAGATGAGGTCTTGCTGTGTTACCCAGGCTGGTCTCAAACTCCTGAGCTCAAGCAATCCTCTCCCCTTGGCCTCCCAACGTGCTGTGATTGCAGACAAGAAAAAATGTCTCTGTTCTTGATTAATATTTGGCAAATATTTTGCTGGGAATAAAATTCTAGTTAAAAGTCAATTATTTCACAGAATTTTGAAAAATTTTTTCCTGCCTCCTACTTTTGCTGTTGAGAAGTCTCATGCTATTCTGATTCCTGTGGCTTTGTGTGTCACTGTTTTCCCCTGTCTGGGAAGTTTTAGGATGTTGTCTTTATTTCCACTATCCTGAAGTTTCACAGTGACATGCCTTGGTATGAGTCTTTTTCTTAGCATGCGTCACTAAGGTCAGGAGTGCTCTCAGTCCAGAGGATGGAGTCCTTCAATTCTGAGAATTTTGCTTGTATTATTTCTTTGAAAATTCCCTTCTCTTCATTTTCTTTGCTATTTCTAGAACTATTATAGTCAGTCAAACCTCCTGGATTGATCCTCTAATTTTTTTATGTTTCTTTATTCGCCGCTTGGCATCTGTATATATATCTATTTCTTTTCTTTTTCAAACTACAGAAATTTATTTTATCACAGTTCAGGAGGCTAAAGTCCAAAGTCAAGGTGTCAGCAGGGCCACGCTTCCTCTGCGGGGTTCAGGGTGGTCTTTCTTTACCTCTCCCTAACTTCTTGCAGTTGTCAGCAGTCCGTGGCTGTCCCTGGCTTGGAGATGCCTCACTCCAATCTCTGCCTCTGTCATTACCTGGCCTTCTTCATGTCTGTCTGCATCTATTCTTATAAAGACAGCAGTCATATTGGATAAAGGCCCACCCTAATATCTTTATTTTACTTGATTACATCTGCAAAGACTGTTTCTGAAAACGGTCTTATTCATGGGTATTGGGGTTTACAACCTTAATATGTCTTTTGGGGAATATAATTCAACGCATAATAGCTTTCTTTCTTTCTTTTTTGTTTATTTTGTTTTTTAAACAGAGTCTTGCTCTGTCACCCAGGCTGGAGTGTGGTGGCACAATCTTGATTCACTGCAACCTCCATCCCCTGGGTTCTCCTGCCTTAGCCTCCTGAGTAGGTGGGACTACAGGCACCTGTCACCATGCCCAGCTAATTTTTTTATGTTTAGTAGAGACAGGGTTTCACCATGTTGGCCAGGGTAGTCTCGAACTTCTGACCTCAAGTGATCCCCCTGCCTCAGCCTCCCAAAATGGGCCACCGCTCCTGGCCATAACAGCTTTCTTCTAAATTTTGTTTGTTTGTTTGTTTTTGAGATGGAATCTCACTTTGTTGCCCAGGCTGGAGTGCAGTGGTGAGATCTTGGCTCACTGCAACCTCTACCTCACAGGTTTAAGCAATTCTCCTGCCTCAGCCTCCCAAGTAGCTGGGATTACAGGTATACACAACTATGCCTTGCTAATTTGTGTATTTTTAGTATAGACGGGGTTTCACCATGTTGGCCAGGCTGGTCTCAAACTCCTGATCTCAAGTGATCCACCTGCCTCGGCCTCCCAAAGTGCTGGGATTACAGGCATAGGCCACCATGCCCGACCATATTTTGTAATTTTAATGAATGGTATGAGGTAAGGGTCCAACCTTATGCTTTTGTATGTGGTTACCCAGTTGTTCCAGCACCAATTTTGAACAGACTATTCTTTCTCCATTGAATGGACTTGACACCTTTGTTGAAAATTAATTGGCCATAGATGTATGGGTTTATTTCTAGACTCTCAATTCAATTTCATTGGTCTATATGTCACCCCTTATGCCAGTACCACAGTGTTTTGATTATGGAAGCTTTGTAATATGTTTTGAAATCAGGACGTGTGAGTTCTCCAACTTTATTCTTCTTTTTCAAGATTATTTTAGCTATATGTGGCTTCTTCCAATTTTATATGAATTTAAGGGCAGGCTTTTCCATTTCTACCAAAAAAAAACCACTGGAATGTTGATAGGGACAACACTAAATCTGTGTTTGGCTAGTAATGCCATTATAACAATATTAAGTTTTCCAATTCATTTTGTTAATTAGCAATATTCCAATTCAATTAAACACAAGCTATCTTTGCATTTATTTTGCCTTAAAATTTATTTTAACAATGTTTTTTAGTTTTATACTTTTTATAAAATATTTAATAACTTTTACAATGTTGTATAAGTTTTTCATCTCCTTGGATAAATTATTTATAGGTTTTTTTTCTTATGGATGCTATTCTAAATGGAATTGTTTTCTTTTTCTTTTTTTCTCTTTTTTTTTTTTTTGAGGTGGAGTTTCACTCTTGTTGCCCAGGCTGGAGAGCAATGGCGTGATCTTGGCTCACTGCAACCTCTGCCTCCCAGGTTCAAGTGATTCTCCTGCCTCAGCCTCCCAGGTAGCTGGGATTACAGGCATGCACCACCATGCCTGGCTAATTTTTGTATTTTTACTAGAGACAGAGTTTCTCCTTGTTGGTCAGGTGGGTCTCAAACTCCCAACCTCAGGTGATCTGCCTGCCTCGACCCCCCAAAGTGTTGGGATTACAGGCGTGAGCCACTGCGCCCGGCCAGGAATTGTTTTCTTAATTTCCTTTTTAGACTATATACAGATACAAAGTTGACTTTTTGTGTGTTGATCTCATACCCTACAACTTTGCTGACTTTATTGTCTGTAGAGTTTTTGTCTTATTTTGTTTTTTGAGGATTCATTGTTGTTTTCTTTTCTTTTCTTTCTTTGTTTTTTTTTAAGAGCTAAGGTCTTGCTTTGTCCCCCAGGCTAGAATGCAGTCATGCGATCGTAGCCCACTGCAGACTCAAACTCCTGGGCTCAAGCCATCCTCCTGCCTCAGCTTCCCGAGTAGCTACTTCGTGAGTACTACCAGGCGGACACCACCACTAATATTTTTTTTATTTTCTATAGAGATAGGTCTTGTTATGTTGCCCAGGCTGGTCTCAAGCTCCTAGCCTCAGGCAATCCTCCTGCCTCAGCCTCCAGAGTAGGGGAGACTACAGGGCATGTGCCACCATGCCCAGCTAATTTTTTAAATTTCTTTGTAAAGACATGGTCTTGCTATGTTGGCATTTTCTACATACAGAATCATGCTGTCTGTAAATAAGAGTTTTACTTCATTTCCAATTTGGATGCCTTTTATTTCTTGCCTAATTATCTGTCTAGAGCTTCTGATACAAAGTGGAATCCCATCAGTGAAAGGAGGCATCTTGTCTTGTCCCTGGTCCTAGGGGAAGGCTTTCAGTCTTTAACCTTTGAGTGTGATGTTAGCTGTGGGTTTACCATTAATGTCCATAATCGTGTTGGAGTAATTCCATTGTATTCCTATTTTTCTGAATGTTTATTATCATGAAATGCTGTTGGTTCTTGTCAAATGCTTTCTCTGTATCATTTGAGATAATTATGTGGGGTATTCCCTTCATTCCTATATTGTGCTCTGTACACTGATCGATTTGTGTATCACTGAGGGGAATCACCCTTAGATTCCTGGGATAAACCCCAGTTGGTCTTGGTATATAATCCTTTTAATATTCTGTTGGAGTCAGTTTGCTAGTTGTCGGGGGACCAGCCCAGAAACAACCTAGGAAGTAACAAGTGTCGGCGGAGACAAAGAATATTAAGAGACAAGAGTGAAAGTACATAAAGGTGGACTCCCAGGGAGCCGACGTGAGTAGGAGGATGCGAAGGCCCCAGCACTGAAGATCCACACTGTTTATTGAGTGCTTAAACAAAGAAGCATGTGGTCAGGGATGTGGGGCGTGAAAAGGAAGGGAAGCATCAGGCAGATGATCTATAGCTGTGGAGGTCTGGCATTTCCTTTGAAGGTATAGAGCATGCTCTACTTTAGATACAGTCAGTAAACAGATAGGGAAAAGGCTGCAGCTAGAGGCAGCAAGCCTGGCCACATTCTGTTTGCTTCAGAGAGGTCTTCCTTGCCTTCAGCACAGAGCATGGTCTTCCATTAACTCCCATCCTGTGCCTAATAAGCAAGTCATGCATCAACCTTTTTCTCAACAGCTAGTATTTGTTGAAGATTTCTGCATTTGTATTCATAAGAAAGAGTGTTCTATAATTTTCTTTTCTTGTCATTTCTTTGTCTTGTTCTGGTATCAGCATAATGCTGGCCCCATAAAATGAGCTATAAAATACCAATCCTCTTCTGTTTTTTGGAAGAGCTTGAGAAGAATTGGTGTTAATTCTTCCTTGACGGTTTGGAAGCCATGTAGTCTTTGACTTTTTTTGTTCAAAGGGAGATTTTTGATTATTGATTCATTTTACTTGTTATAAGTCTATTGAGAATTTTAATTTTTTTATTGAGTTAGTTTTGGTAATTTGTATATTTCTAGGAAGTTTTCCATTTCATGTAGGCTATGTAATTTGTTGGCATTTGTATTCTCTTATAAGCTTTATTTCTATAAGGCTGGTAATCATGTTTCCACTTTCATCTATGTGTGTCCTTTTCTTGGTAGTCATTCAAACTCAAAATTTCTTAATTTTATTGGTAACTAACATTTTGTTTCTTCTTTTCATTTTTATTTTTAAAAATAGAGACAGGGTTTCTCCATGTTGGTCAGGCTGGTCTCAAACTCCTGACCTCAGGTGATCCACCTGCCTTGGCCTTCCAAAGTGCTGAGATTATAGGCGTGAGCCACGCTGCACCCTGCCACATTTTGTTTCTTTGAACTGACTTTCTATCTTTTCTATTCTCTATTTCATGTCCTCTGCTCTAATCTTTATTATCTTCTTCTTTCTACCAGCTTTGGATTTAGTTTGTGCGTCTTTTGCTAGGCTGACAAGTCATAAAGTGAAGTTATTGATTTGAGATGTTTCTTCTTTTTAAAACATAGGCATTTCTAACTATAAATTTCCCTCTGAGCACTGCTTTTGCTGCACTCCCTAAGTTTTATTGTGTTATGTCTTTGTTTTTATTTCAATTTATTTTTGAGATGGAGTCTTGCTCTGTCACCAGGCTGGAGTGCAATGGCCCAGTCTTGGCTCACTGAAGCCTCCACCTCCCGGGTTCAAGCCACTCTTCTGCCTCAGCCTCCCGAGTAGTTGGGACTACAGGCACACACCACCACGCCCAGCTAATTTCTTTTCTAGTTTAGTAGAGATGGGGTTTCACCATGTTGCCCAGGCTGGTCTCCAACTTCTGAGCTCAGGCAATCCACCCTCCTCAGCCTCCCAAAGTGCTAGGATTACAGACGTGAGCCACCGTGCCTGGCTATTTCAAAATATTTTTAAATATATCTTATTATTTCTCCTTCAAGTTGTAGCATGTTCTTTGCAAATAAGGACAGTGAACCTAAATAGAAGAAGTATAATGCTTTCATGAAATATTAAAGGAAGTTGTTTAGGCTTGTGAGACTAGTCTCCATCTCATAGCCCAGCAAATAATATTCTGAAGATTCACATCTGGAAGTGTGAGGCAGATGGGGAACACAGAGTTAGAAAACACAGCCCAGGCTTTCAGCTTCACCAGAGGGATGTCACCTCCAATGGGGTCGTACCTGCCTGCTGCCTAGAGGTTTTCAGGGCCCAGTTCAGATCCCACACAGCAGTGTTCCTATCAGTAGTGGTGGAAGGTAAAGGCTGGAGGCACTGTCGATGTGGAAGCTGTGGATGCCAGCTATCCTGCCCGACCTCTTTCTCTGGAGGTAGGAGCACGTCCTCAATATTCCGTGTATACAGGGGTCACCACTCACGCCACTGCTCACATGTAGAGTCTTTGAAGAAATTAAATTTGTTAATTGATTTTTTGTTTGTTTGTTTCCCCCACAGGAGGGGAAAGGAGGAGAGGGAAAGAGAAGAGAAACAGAAGTTGAACATTTCTCTCTACTCGCTTCCAAGCCCCAAGGAACGCCACAACCTGGAACTAGGTTCCAGAACTACAGAATCCAGTTCCTAGAACCACAGAATCCATGATCTTTCTGCTACCAAATGGAGCAGAACAACAAGAAAAAAAGAAAATTGTGGCCAAAGATTCAGAAATAGGAATCACAATTTCACAATAAGAGAAAGATTTCGTTCTAGTTTTTCATAGGCTGAGTGAAAAGGAGGAGCAGAGAGCTGGTGCTTGGGTCACCACATTTATTCACACATTTACTCTTTCATTCAGTATTTTTTTTTTTTTTTTTTTGAGACGGGGTTTCACTCTTGTTACCCAGGCTGGAGTGCAATGGCACCATCTCGGCTCACCGCAACCTCCGCCTCCTGGGTTCAGGCAATTCTCCTGCCTCAACCTCCTGAGTAGCTGGGATTACAGGCACGTGCCACCATGCCCAGCTAATTTTTTGTATTTTTAGTAGAGACGGGGTTTCACCATGTTGACCAGGATGGTCTCGATCTCTTGACCTCGTGATCCACCCACCTTGGCCTCCCAAAGTGCTGGGATTACAGGCTTGAGCCACCGCGCCCGGCTCACTCAGTATTTTATTAAGTGCATATTTGTGAGTATGTTACAAATATGACCTCATATAAAAGTTAAACTTTCATACCAGCCATATAAAGTAGGGATGATCCACTACATTTTACATAGCAGCCAGCCCAGGTTTAGAAAGGTTTCCAAAGTTCTCTGCTGTAGACACTGGGTAATTAACAGTAGATAAGACACAGGCCCTGTTCTTAAGGGAGTCATCATAGAGGGAAGACAGATGTATCAACAAATTAAATGCTCTAAGTATTGGATAGAGGAAAACAAAGAAGGCAGAGGCCTGAGCCACACAGAAACACTTTGCAGATGTCATGTCCCTGGACTGAGTTTAGAAAAGACAAGATATTTACCAGAGAGGCAGAGATCACTAAGATAAAATTTTACTTTTAACTAACAAAATTAAATTAATCTTTTTAGAGGCAGAATCTCACTATATTGTCCAGGCGGGAATGCAGTGGCACAATCATATCTCACTGCAACCTCAAATTCCTGGGCTGAAGCGATCCTCCCACCTCAACTTCCCAAGTAGCTAGGAATACAGCCATGCCACCATGTCTGGCTAATTTTTTAAGAAAATTTTTGTAGAGATAGGATCTCACTGTGTTGCCCAGGCTGGTCTCGAACTTCTGGCTTCAAGTGATCCTCCTGGCTTGTCCTTCCAAAGCACTGGGATTATAATTGTGAGCCACTGCACCTGGCCTGGAATATAAAATACTGTGTAACATAGTAATAGTAATATAAGCGATGTCATTTATTGAGTACCTACTATGTGCTAAGTGTTCCGCTAAGCCTGGTTTAGACATTATCTCAGTTAACCTTCCTGATGTCCCCCAAGATGGATATTGTTACCTCCATTTTCTCCTAGAAAGAAACTGGGGCTTGGTGAGGATGATTAGGCATTTGCTAGACGTCTATTCTGTACCATCCCTGTACTAGGCCCTATGGATACAGAGAGAAATAAACACACAGTCCCTCACCTTACTGGACTCATAGTCTGAAAGAGAGAGAAGGTTGTGTAAATCAATAAATGCATTGATAGAGATCTGCATGGAATCTGAGAAAAACCAAGGCAGGTGAAGCCAGTATGCCAGCAGCCCTTTGGGTCAGAAGATCTTTCACTGAAGGGCACAGGCATGGGGCTGGTTTGCCAAAGGAGCGGCAGCTGGGCTGAGGGGCTTAGGCTTTATCATTTGAGCTTCAAGGCAAAAGGAAGTGACCTGGTCTGTGCTAGAACAGTCCACCTGTCACAGCCAAGAGGAAAGATGGTGCAGATGGTCTGGGCACAGTGGCTCACACCTATAATCCCAGCATTGTGGGAGGCCGAGGCAGGTGGATCAGAAAGTCAGGGGTTTGAGACCAATCTGACCAACATGGTGAAACCCCATCTCTACTAAAAATACAAAAAAATTAGTCGGGTGTGGTGGCGTGTGCTTGTAATCCCAGCTACTTGGGAGGCTGAGGCAGGAGAATCACTTGAACCTGGGAGTTGGAGGTTGCAGTGAGCTGAGATCGAGCCACTGCACTCTACCCTGGGTGACAGAGTGAGACTTTGTCTCAAATAAATAAATTAGTTAATTGATTAAAATAAAAACAAGAAATGGTGCAGATGGCTGTTTGCCCAAACCAAGCAGCAGATAAGCAGATTTTGGGACATATGGGTCATCCCTCAGTCTTATGTCTTTACTTGCATCCTGAGTGGAACCCTAGGTGACCCCCTTGGAGACTGTTAACTTTGTAAAAGGGGATGAAGAGGTAAGAGGGAAAGAGCTCCGGCTTTGGCATGAGAAAATGTGGGCCTTTGAATCACTGCCCTGCTTCACCATGGATGTATGACTCAGCACAGTAGCTGTGCAGTTTGACCTTTCTGAACTTGCTTTCTCAACTGCAGAAAGGGAATGCCTACCTAGAAGGGTTGTTGTGAGGATTAGATGAGATAATTTATGCAAAGTTCTTGGCACAGTACTTCTCACTTTGTAATTGCCACAAGCTCTTATTGTTATCATTGTTAGAAAGTGTACTCTTCTTCGGCTGGCGCAGTGGCTCACGCCTGTAATCCCAGCACTTTGGGAGGCCAAGGCGAGTGGATCACCTGAGGTCATGAGTTCGAGTCCAGCCTGGCCAAAATGGGGAAACCCTGTCTCTACTAAAAATACAAAAAATTTAGTCAGGCGTGGCAGCCAGTGCCTGTAATCCCAACTACTCAGGAAGCTGAGGCAGGAAAATCACTTCAACCTGTGAGGTGGAGGTTGTAGTGAGCCGAGATCACACCATTGCACTCCAGCCTAGGCAACAAGAGTGAAACTCTGTTTCAAAAAACAAAAAAGTATGCTCTTCTGAAACCAGAACACATTGAGCACCTGCACACATTGAGCACCTGCCAGGTACAAGGCACCGTATGGGGCAGATAAGCAGAGCATTCTCTCACCTTCCCTTTACTACCCCAGCCACTGTCAACTCTTCATCTGCAGTTCCTCTAGGAATAACACTTTCCTATTTCTGGACTTTTGTCTGTTGCTGCTTCCGGACCTGAAAATGCCTTCTCCTTGCTCCTCTTTGTTAACTGCCAACATTACTAATTCCTGCTCTTCCTCCAGGACCCCGCTTAGACGTCCCCTCCTCTTGGGAGCCTTCCCTAATCTGCCAGGAGCCAGTTAGGGACAAGTGCTCCACTACATTCTGCTCCAACAGCATTTGGTGCCACCCTGTTATGGCAGCAGTTACCATAGCAGGTTGTAATTGCCTGTTTACCTATCCATCTCTACCATTAGCCCCCATGCAGCAAGAAGGGCTCCTTGTTTTCTAAGCCCAGGACAAACTGCATTTCTGTCTCTCAGGACCATTTGTTGCACAGTCCAAAATCATCCCTGCATGGACCTTTCCAGAAATTACTGAGGACTCAGAATGGTAGGCCTCTCAGGATGTTAAAGATGAAAAATCCTGTCTCTGCTCTTTGTAAATATTAGAAAGGAAAATTATGGCGATGAATTATTTGCCCTTTATAAGGGAAAGGGGGTAGAGCATCAAAGAGAACTAACATTATTATTTTGTTAGGCCTTTCATTTTTTTTGAGACGGAGTTTCACTCATGTTACCCAGGCTGGAGTGCAATGGCGCGATCTCGGCTCACCGCAACCTCCACCTCCTGGGTTCAGGCAATTCTCCTGCCTCAGCCTCCTGAGTAGCTGGGATTACAGGCATGCACCACCATGCCCAGCTAATTTTTTGTATTTTTAGTAGAGACGGGGTTTCACCATGTTGACCAGGATGGTCTCGATCTCTTGACCTCGTGATCCACCCGCCTCGGCCTCCCAAAGTGCTGGGATTACAGGATTGAGCCACCGCGCCCGGCCTGAGAACTAACATTTAAAAAGTATTTGCTTTAATGTGGGATAAAGCAAATGAGTAATTGTGTGATATTCTAATTCCGTCATTCCTACTGTTGCTGAAAACCCATATTCTCATCATGGAAGAAGAAAAATTCAAATGTTAAACTACAAAAGATGAAGTTAAAATGCTATAGTCCTGATTTTGAATTGCTTATGACTTGATGATGAATTATCTGTTTTAGAACACACAGTTGCCTAAAGAACAGGAGGGATAGCTAGAGAGGCTAGGAGGGAAATTGGAAGGGGTTACAAAGAGACCCCTTTGTAAGAAAAAAGGGGTGATGAAACTTTTTGGGAGTGACGGATATGTCTACTATCTTGATTGTGGTGAAGGGCTCATGGGTGTATACGTACCTAAACACATTTTAAATATGTGCAGTTTCTCATATGTCAATTATACCTCAATAAAGCTTTGTTAAAAAATGAACAGGCCAGGCATGGTGGCTCACACCTGTAATCCCAGCACTTTGGGAGGCCAAGGCAAGAGGATTGCTTGAGGCCAGGGGTTTGAGACCAAACAGGGTAAAATAGTGAGACCCTGCCTCTTTGTATAAAATCTGTCTTTCCAGCCAGGTGCTGTGGCTCATGCCTGTAATTTCAGCACTTTGGGTGGTCGAGGCAGGTGGATGATGAGGTAAGGGATAGAGACCATCCTGGCTGACATGGTGAAATGCTATCTCTACTAAAAATACAAAAAGTAGCTGGGCATGGTGGTGTGTGCCTGTAACCCAGCTACTTGGGAAGCTTAGGAGAATCATTCCAACTAGGGAGTCGGAGGTTGCAGTAAATGGAGATCATGCCACTACACACTCCAGCCTGGCAACAGAGTGAGACTCCATCTCAAAAAAAAAAAAAAAAAAGTAAAAGAAAAGAGAAGAAACATATACAAAAACATATACAACTTTTGCCTTTTATTTTTGTTAATCGATACTTTGAATAAAGATGGGAACTTTGGTTTTTTATTTTTTGGTTTGTAATCCTACAGATTTTTTTTTTCTTTCTACTTTTCTGTTTTGTTTTTTTTTCTGTAAATCTACGGTAAACCTCTTTAGATTAACGCAAATCCTCATACTGCAGAATTAGTATCTTTCAGAATATTCCCTCTGCTGAGGCAAGAAACACAATATTTGAAATGTCTATATAAACTAGAAATACAAGGGGAAAAAAAGCATAACAAGACTGATGGAACTAGAATACTGAGAAAAAAAAAGTTTGGAGAATGTAAGAGGTGTTTTACTAGTCAGTCATTCATTCTACAAATAAGTATTGCGCTCCAGCTAAATGCACTCTGGTACTTGTTCCCTCTTATTACCTAACAAATTACTCATGGATACCAGCTGAAATGCCATGTTCCTCACTTCCCCACAAACTGAATAAGATGTCCATCCCATGTGTTCCTACAGCACCCTGTATTCCTTCTTGTAACTGGAGGTGAATAATAGGTTAAAATTTTAATCGACTTTTTACAAACAGCAGTCATTTTAAACCTTTATGTAGCCAAGAGAAGAGCCACTAAGAGGTACAGGTCTCAGCAATAGGCTACAAGTACCTTATTCTTAAACAGGAATTATTTGCAAATGAAGATAAAGACATGGAACACTGCTGCATGAAGTGGTTTACGCCTGTAATCCCAGCATTCTGGGAGGCTGAGGTGGGAGGCTTGCTTGAGCCCAGAAGTTTGAGACTAGGGCAACATGGTGAAACCACATCTCTAAGAAAAAATACCAAAAAAATTAGCTGGGTGTGGTGGCTTGTGCCTGTAGGCCCAGCTACTGGGAAGGCTGAGGTGGGAGGATCGCTTGAGCTCGGGAGATTAAGGCTGCTGTGAGCCAAGATGTTACCACTGTACTCCAGCCTGAGTGACAGAGGAAGAACCTGACTCAAAAAGCAAAACAAAATATGTTTAAGAGGAAATCTACCCAGTGAAATTTGTACATGATGAGCCTTCATTCTTTAGTTTTCTACTAAAGCATTTATCAAATTCAAGCTCTTGAAATTTCAAGAATATGTGTCTGCAAGCATCACTGGGAAGAAGCCCAACTATATTCACTGGAATCCTGTGCCTCTATTTGGTTATAAGGTGACTGTCCACGGAGGGGCAGTAAAGTGTAATGGTTTAAAATTCAGGTCTTAACTGTAATCCCACTGCCAATTTTTTTATTTCTTAAAATATAAAAGTGATACAAAAATTTTAAAATTGTATAGAGAAATTGTGGACTTCCTGAAGGATTTGAAAAATTAGGCAAGCTATATTACTCAGTTAATAATTGACACAAAGGCTCTGGTTTGCCATGTTCTATATTGTGGATAGGAAATACCATTTTGCCATACAGGATTTTTTTCTTTAATATAAGCATACTTATCAGTCTTTTGTGGCTTCTGAGTTTCGTATCATACTTAAAAAGATGTTCCTTATTATAAAGTAATTTTAAATGTCCCATATTTTCTTCTAGTACTTTTATTATTTTATTGTTCAGATTTAATTTTTTGATCCATCTGGAATTTATTTTGGTATGATGTATAAAGCATGATTCCAATTTTATTTTTTCTTCCAGATGGTTACCTAGTTGTTCTAACACTATCTACTGAATTCATCATTTCCCCACTGATTTGAAATGCTACCTTCATGATATTCAGAATTTTTGTATGATATGAAAGACTAATTTTTTTTTGGTCCCGATTTGAGTGGAAGGTCCTCATGTGCACTTTTTAAAGTGCACTCTGTCCCAGAGTTCGTTGTTTTAAATATTTTAAAAGTTGTCTATTGATATGATACTCAGGACTTTTCTCCTCCCTTCATGAATTTGTCATTACCCGGCTCATTTTAGTTTCTTTAAGTGTACTGCACACAACCTTCAAATATTATGAGCATTTCTCTCTCCCAGCTGTCACTACACCAAACTACATATGTTAGATTTCCCTAAATCATCTCGCTGTGCTCTTTGCAGCTCTTCTGTAGACTGTTGATATCTTCACCTAACAAGTTGTTCAAAAGTTCCCATAATTACTTAGGTGAGGCCTCAGAGTGAAACCATCCAGTTCCTTCCCTAAATGGGCATTCATTTCCACATAACGAGGATGGCTATGTTTGGGGCAAAATAACAGATTTGGAAGCACAATGGCGGTTACTTGTTGGCTCTTGAACCAATCCACCTGGTGGTGGGGGGGGGGCGCGTCCTACACAAATGTCAACTGCTATTGTGGGAATGTTTTGCTATTTATTCCAGCAAAATGATTCAGCCAGGAAAAAAAAAGGCCGGGGGGGGGTCGCCCTGTACTAGGTCTTGAACCCAAAGAACTGTTTGCACAGAGATTCATCCAAGATACATCACAGCCTCCACCTTAGCAGCTGCTCTCTGAAATGTTTCCCGACTCTCAAGTCAGTCTCCGCGTGCGGGGAGGAGGAGGACGCTGCCAGCAACGGCGCTGCTGGCACGAAGGCTGGCCTGCAACTTCTATTTAAAAGCTGAACCAAAATATGCTTGGCGTCTGCAGTCTATTTAAAACTTCAAGTGAAGACAGAGAAAAATTACTCTCCATCCTGAATGGGCCTTGGGTGTCTCAATCACAGGCAAGAGTGGCAAATGGTGAGAGTCACAGAGCGGGAAATGAGGAGCGCCGAGGGAGCAGGGCCAAACTGACGCCAGGCACGAAAGCAAGCCCGGGGACCGGGGGTGGCGGCTCACGCCTGTAATCCCAGCACTCTGGGAGGCCCGGGGGGCGGATCACCTGAGGTCGGGAATTCGAGACCAGCCTGGCCACGTCTGTACTGAAAAGACAAAATTAGCCAGGCGGGGTGGCGCGTGCCTGTAGTCCCAGCTACTCGGGAGGCTGAAGCAGGAGAATCGCTTGAACCCCGGAGGCGGAGGTCGCGGTGAGCCAAGTTCGCGCCATTGCACTCCAGCCTGGGCAACAAGAGTGAAACTCTGTCTCATAAAGAGGACCTCGGATTCGAACTCCTAACCCGAGGCTCCATCTGCAACCCCTCGAGACCCTGACTCTTCGCGCTCGTCAGCCACCTCTGCCCCGCGCCCCTCCCCGGCTTCAAGGCTTCCTCCTCAGAGCCCTCGCCTCAGAGTCCTCTCCCTAATTGTAGCGAAGTGCTCACCTCGAGAGACGCCACAGCTCAACGGTCTCCTCCCTTCAAGGTCCCTCTCCTCAGCGCGCTTCCTCCACAGCGCCCCTCCCTCACTCCCTCACCCCAGCGCGCCACCCAGAGGAGGCTCCTCCTCGTTTCACTCCCCTCAGTCCTCGCCCCGCCCCCTCACCCTGCGCCCTGCCCCGGCTCCCTCCTCGCTACGCCCCCTCCAGGCCACGCCCTCGGGTTCTTCCAACTGTTGGCCCGTTCGCCCCCCTGCCCCTCGGTCTTAGCCCCGCCTCCATTGCTTTCCGCCCCGCCCACTGTGGGCACGCCCGCACCACCCTCGCCCCTCCTCCTCACCTGCGCCCCGCCCTGGCCCCGCCCAGCCCCTCGGTCCTCGCCCCGCCCTCCTCAGTTGGCGCCAAACCCTGTGGTCAACGGCTCGCCGGTCTCCAGGCTCCGCGTTCTGTGTCCGAGTTAGAATCCTGTCAGCTGAGGACTCTCGGGAAAGGCTTCACCTTGAAAATCTCTGGGAGACTGGGTACGAGGGGGGTAAATGGCAAAACCGGACAGCGTGCGAAGACTCTGAGGGGACGCTCGTTTTGAAATGGCGCGCTTCCCTTTCTCGCTCCTTTTTTAGGGCCCTAGTGACTTGGAGCTTTCCGCTCCGACCCCTGGGGAGGAATTTTAGTGACCTTGAGGGATTTCCAACCTCCTTATTTTAAATCGAATCGGACCTAAGTCCAGGAGGGCCCGCCTCGTCCTCCTGACGAGGGAATCCCGTGTCAGGAAAATGTCCGGCGGCCGCACGGGGGTCTGCCCAGACCTCCTGCGGAGGGAGGCGTCGAGGGCGATCCGACCGCGCTGCTGCCCCCTCCAGAGGTAGCCTTAAACCCGGGGACGGGGCAGCCCTCCCTTAAATCCAACCGTTCAGTCCATCGACGGCTCCTTGAGAGATGGAGACAATCTTTTCACTTCATCACGGGGAGAAGAAGAGGATGATGTGCTTTTCTCTTCGATGGGGACAGTAAATGTGGAACTGGGGTGCTCATACATATAGCTAGCCATCCGAAGGACAGAATCCCAGAAGATCCCATCCAAACGGTCTCGGTTGCCTTCCATCCTTTGCTGTTTGCGGTGCTCGGTGGTCGGACCCTGCTTCTGCCTTAGTATTAATAGTCCGTGGCTGGGCGCGATGGTTCACGCCTGTAATCCCAGCACTTAGAGGCCCAGGCGGGCAGAGCACGAGGTCAGGAGATCGAGAACATCCTGGCCAACATGGTGAAACCCCGTCTCTGCTAAAATACAAAAAATCAGCTGGGCGTGGTGGCACTAGCCTGTAGTCCCAGCTAGTCGGGAGGCTGAGGCAGGAGAATCGCCAGAACCCAGGAGGCGGAGGTTGCGGTGAGCTGAGATCACTCCATTGCACTCCAGACTAGGCGACAGAGCTAGACTCCGTCTCAAAAAAAAAAAAAAAAAAAAAGTCCATTCCCTTTGTTCTAGGGTCCAACCCCTGACTTTGGTATCAAATGAGGAACTGGAATAGACCAAGGAAAATGACTCTTTGGATGGCATTTTATTGTAATAAGCACAATCACAGCTCGTGGATTCCTGAGATTTCTTTTTGAGTCTACAATGTTAAATCAAAGACTTTCACTGCTTTATCAGCTTTAATATTATGTATCCACCATATTTTTAAATCTTAACAAAATCGGCCCGGCACTGTGGCTCACGCCTGTAATCCCAGCACTTTGGGAGGTCGAGGCGGGTGGATAATGAGGTCAGGAGTTGGAGAGCAGCCTGACCAACATGGTGAAACCCATCTCTACTAAAAATACAAAAATTAACCGGGCAGGGTGGTGCGCACCTGTAATCCCAGCTACTTGGGAGGCTGAGGCAGAAGAATCACTTGAACCCAGGAGGCGGAGGTTGCAGTGGGCCGAGATTGTGCCACTGCACTCGAGCCTGGGTGACAGAGCAGGACTCCTCAAAAAAAAAAAGAAAAAAAAGAAAGAAACTAGTGAATACTGTGAAAGAAGGTATAGCTCATGTTCTATGAAACAAAAAGGTATTTATCAGCAGTATGAAAAGATTTTTAAAAAAGAAGTAAAAAGGTAGATGTTACAGGAGTATCCATTCATAATCACAGCAGGCAGGAAGGCATTCATCATAAATGAGAAAAATAAAATCCATTTATTGAGGACAAAGTTGGAGGTGCCAGGGAGGACACAAGGAAGAATGATATAATGTCAAGGTTCTTAGAATGTTGTTGTTAAACAAGAAAGGTTAAAAGCAATATGCAATTCTAAATAACATTTCAAGGCAATAATGAAGATATTACATAGTCATGACACAGGTGCTTAAGGGGCAAATTGGGGGGTAGTTTTTTTTTTTCTTTCCCCAACAGTGATCATTTATCAACTGATTTCCATTTGCACAGCTAATCATGACTATGTAATATCTTTATTATTGCCTTGAAATGTGAGGACAACACACACATACACACAAGAAATAATGCCACATGCGTTGCGGAAAGAAGATAGGCGGGCCTAGTCTTTCCAAGCTAAATACTTCTCTTCTAGTCCTTGGTGACTTTGAAATGAAATCAGAGGCCTCAGGACAAAGGACTGCTTTTTTTTTTTCCCACTCCCCTCTCCCCAGAGGACTACTTCTTAAATATATTTCTTATTTTCCCAGAAGCAATTATTTTTCTGTTGCTCACCTTTCAATATGAAGGAGGATCAGGTTGTGGAAGAACCAGGATTCCAAGATGAAGAGGTATGACTAGAAGGTTTAAAGATATGTAGACATTCAGTCATTCCACAAAAATCAAGTTCCTCCTCTATTAGTTACTGTTTTTAGAAACTAAAAGTAGAAATGACACATAGTTATATATTGCAAATATGTAACAACTTCTTTGGCAAGGACGCTAAGATTAGCTACTCAGCAACTGGTATGAAAGTATTTTAATAACTTAACAGCTGCTATGGCCATACTGGTACCTATACACAGTGATACCAAATAGCAGCCTTGTCCTAGAGCAGGGAGTTTAGGATCTGGAAGGGAAGAAGGTTGAGAAAACATTTAAAATAGGTCAAATGTTGTTCCAGTGTTTTGGGTAAAGGTTTCAAAATTTTAGGGAGGACATGACAAAGGTAACTGACTTCCAAGCCCTTTCAATATTGGTGCTTCTTCTAAGTATGTGTTTGAAAAACAGTATTGATCCTTCCTCAATCTGTCTAGAGAAGTGGAATTTGAGGCATTTTCAAGTGACTCATAGTATTGAATCACCTCTTTAAAAGATGTGAAATAGCTGGATATGAAGAATCAAAACTTCATTTTTTCTGTTTCATCTTCTTTAGGAATCTTTGTTTCAAGATATTGACCTGTTACAAAAACATGGAATTGTAAGTAGTTTTTCAATGCTGTGTTAAGTTGTCTGATTCAGGATTTCTCAGCATCAACCTTACGGACATTTGGGCCTGGATAATGCTTTTTTGCAAGGAGCTGTCCTGTGCATTGCAGGGCCTCTACTCACTCACTACAGTAGCACCCCTCCAGCTGTGACAACCAAAATATCTCCAGACATTGTCAAGTGTACCCAGAGGACAAAATTAAGTTCTATATGTCAGGTGACTGGAATAAATGATGTTGGCAGAAATCCAGACTTTGAATAACAAACTGGGTGGACTTTAACAGCAATCAGTTGATAGTAAAACTGTGCTGACATTATCTGTTGTAGCCCTCACATTTAATCTCTTTTAGTGGTTTTAGAAAATAGAAGCAAGAGAAAATCCTGTTCCTTTGGTGATGTAGTTATTTGCATTCTCCATAGGCAGAGGAAAAAAATCTTTAAAAATTTAAAAGAACATGTTGATAATGAAGTTCTGTAGAAGGAAGGAGCTGAACTGAGGGGGTGAATGTGTGATAAATTTGTTAGCTTTTCTACCAACAGACTCTTCTTTTGAGTTCCTTGTTACATTGCCATGGTCTCACTAACATTTTTGGGAAATCAGGGCACAGTCAGAACATTTGGCAGCCTGCTGAGTATGTTCTACTCAGATATTTCCAGAACATTTGGCTACATGGTGGGTGGATTCCACCTGGCTGCTTGTATAAAATTGGCATCATGGTGGAAGGAGATGGACACAGAAACACATGACATAGTATGGGAGCCTTTCAAGCTGGCATCATCAGTCTACTGTGCCCATTCTTTAATTTACAGAACATGGCTGACATTAAGAAACTGAAATCAGTAGGAATCTGTACCGTCAAAGGGATACAGATGACAACAAGAAGAGCACTATGCAATGTCAAAGGACTCTCAGAAGCCAAAGTGGACAAGATTAAAGAGGCAGCAAACAAACTAATTGTAAGCAAAATCCATTCTTTGCTATTTTAGCTTAGAAGGGCCTTGTGAATCTTTATAGGCTTTCTCATTATGAAAACTAGAAACTATTGTGGGAACTGCGTTCCCGTAGATCACAATATATTATACTCCCCATGTTAACTTTTTATCACTTCAGTTTCAAAGCAACAGCAATTAATTTCTGAAAGATGAAGGTAGGAATTAAGAGACCTAGAACACTAATGAAGGTAATTATTTTTGCCAAAACTTTTCTTTTTGTCTCCCTTTATATTACTTTTTCTGGCTGTCTCTGCCTTTCCTTCTTTTCATTTTTATTTATTTATTTATTTTTTTTTTTGAGGCGGAGTTTCGCTCTTGTTACCCAGGCTGGAGTGCAATGGCACGATCTCGGCTCACCGCAACCTCTGTCTCCTGGGTTCAGGCAATTCTCCTGCCTCAGCCTCCTGAGTAGCTGGGATTACAGGCACGTGCCACCATGCCTGGCTAATTTTTTGTATTTTTTTTAATAGAGACGGGGTTTCACCATGTTGACCAGGATGGTCTCAATCTCTTGACCTCGTGATCCACCCGCCTCGGCCTCCCAAAGTGCTGGGATTACAGGCTTGAGCCACTGCGTCCGGCTTCATTTTTATTTTTTACCTTCCTCTTCCTTAATTTTGTCTTGTCTCCTCAAATATCATACCTATGGCTGTGGGGAAGCACTCAGTACCAAAGAATTTGCTCTCTCCTGGTATAGGAGATTGATATATAGCCAATTGATAAGAGAGCACTGGATTAGAAAAAGACCAACAGTGGTTGAGTCTACATACGTGCAGTTGAGATAGATAGGACCAAGTGCTCACTGAAGCAGCTGAGCTAAACTAACCCATACTGATACAGGGCAAGTGAGCACCCCAAATTGGGGCTTAACCTGGGAGGGTTCTTAGCTTTGTCCAAGAGAGAATTCAAAGGTGAGCCAGTGGTATTGGACAACAGCTTTCATTGAAGCAGCCTAATACAGCAGCCACAGAGGTACTGCTCCTTACAGAGCAGGGCTACCCCATAGGCAGTATGCCCAAAAGTAGGAGCTCAGAGGCAATTTTGCCATTATAGTTATACCCACTTTTAATTACATGCAAATTAAGGGGCAGTTTATGCAGAAATTTCTAGGAAAAGAGTGGTAATTTCTGGATCATTGTGTCATTGCCATGGAAAGCAGCAGTAACTTCTAGGTGTTACCATAGCAATGGTAAACTGACATGGCACACTAGTGGGCATGCCTTATGGAAAGCTGCTTCTTTCTGCCCTGGACCCTGTTTTAGCTAGTTCTCAATTTGGTCTGGTGTCTGAGCCCCACTTCTGGAATCAAATCCCACCTCCTACCTTACTACTTTCTAGCAGGGCCCATGCAACTGCCAGGCTACCAGACAAAAGCATATGTACCTTTGACCCAAGCTTTTATGTAGAGCTTTTGGGAACCACTAGAGGTACGACCTCTGGAAATAGAAAAACAAAGAAAGGTAGTCACTAAGTCTTCCTCTTCATTTAATAGCTGGCCTCTCCATTTCTCTATCAGTATATAAGGGTCTCATTCTCAGCAAGTCTGAGAAGCTCTCTTCACCGACAGCCATTTGGTTTCCTTCTCCAGAAGTGGTCATGGCATGAGAGTGATGCAAGTGGCAGTGTGACCCTGAACCTGGAGAGGACCCAACTGAACTGAATTATTCTGAACCCAGCTCAGTTGCTCTAGCTTCTGAGTACACTCAAGTGGTGTGCCCACAAGTCAATTCCACAGCTGCCAAGGTGTTTAAGAAAGCCCTTGAGCAGCACCCAGGGTTTGGGAAACTGCTCTAAGACATTAGATTTACTTTCTTTGGAAATTAATTATCATTACCAAAGAACGCCTCTCCTTCTCAAGAACCCACTACTGCACCTAGAATCTTCTCCTTTCTTAGCTTAAACTGTTTAATTCTTTTTTATTTTTATTTTTTAAGAGAAGGGTATCAGGCTGAGTACAGTAGCTCACACCTGTAATACCAGCACTTTGGGAGGCTGAGGAAGGCAGATCATGAGGTCAGGAGTTCAAGACCAGCCTGGCCAACATAGTGAAACCCCATCTCTACTAAAAATACAAAAATTAGTCAGGCATGGTCGCGGGCGCCTGTAGTCCCAGCTACTCAGGAGGCTGAGGCAGGAGAATCGCTTGAACCTGGGAGGCGGAAGTTGCAGTGAGCTGATATCACGCCACTGCACTCCAGCCTGGGCAACACACCAAAACTCTGTCTCAAAAAGAAAAAAAAAAAGAAGAGTATCTCACTATGTTGCCCAGTCTGGGTTTAAACTCCTAGGTTCAAGTGATCCTCCCACCTCTGCTTCTGAAGTACATCGGACCACAGGAATGTGCCACTGTGCCCAGATGTATTTATTCATTTACTTTGAGACATGGTCTCACTCTGTCACCCAAGCTGGAGTACAGTGGCTCAATCACAGTTCACTGTGGGCTTGACCTCCTAGGCTCAAGTGATCCTCCCACCTCAGCCTCCAGAATAGCTGGGACTACAGGAACATGGTACCATGTCCAGCTAATTTTTAAAAAATTTTTTTAGAGATGAGGTATCTCTAAATATTCCTGGCATCAAACAGTCCTCCTACCTCAGCCTCTCAAAGTGCTGAGATTACAGGTGTGAGCCACTGCATCCAGTTGTTTATTGTTAAAGGTAGAGAAAGAGATTGAGAGAGAGAGATAGAGACAGAAAGAGAGAGAGGAGAGAAAGAAAGTAAGTTAACTTCATAGTATGGTGGTTCCAAACATTGATGTGTATCAGAATCACCTAGTTGTGGCTAATAAAGAAAACAGAGGCCCAGGCTCACTGAAGTAGGATAGGACCTGGGCTTGCCTGTCCGCATTCTCCAAGTCTCCAAACCGCAGTCATAGTATAAAACAACAGAGGGAAACACATTAGAACTGCATTGGGGCCCATTTCACTGGTCCTCCACTGCATCAGCTGTACCTTTTTAGTCAGTCAATAAGTAGTATATCTACCATGTGAAAAATATTGTCTCAAGAATAATGAAAACTGGGATTTCTGTGCTCCTTGAAACTTCTACAGCTAGAGAAAAAAAAAAAAATGATGCTGTTGGCCAGACATAATGGCTCACGCCTGTAATCCCAGCACTTTGGGAGGCTGAGGCAGGTAGATCACAAGGTCAAGAGATTGAGACCATCCTGACCAACATGGTGAAACCCCATCTCTACTAAAATACAAAAATTAGTCAGGCGTGGTGGCATATGCCCGTAGTCCCAGCTACTTAGGAGGCTGAGGCAGGAGAATTGCTGCTTGAAGCCATGAGTCAGAGGTTGCAGTAAGCCGAGATCACGCCACTGCACTCATCTGGTGACAGAACGAGACTCCATCTCAAAAACAAACAAAAAAAAATGATGCTGTTGAATGAAAAAAAATTGAATTGTTCAGTAAAATACCATCTGCTTTATGCGATAAATATATCTCATTTGGCTGGACATGGTGGCTCACACCTGTAATCCCAGCACTTTGGAAGACCAAGGTGGGTGGATCACCTGGGGTCAGGAGTTCAAGACCAGCTTGGCCAATATAGTGAAACCCCATCTCAACTAAAAATACAAAAATTAGCTGAGTGTGGTGGAAGATGCCTGTAATTCCAGCTACTCAGGAGGCTGAGGCAAGAGAATCGCTTGAACCCAGGAAGCAGAGATGGTAGTGATCCAAGATCACACTACTGCATTCCAGCCTGGGCAATAGAATGAGACCCATTCTCAAAATATACACATCTATATCATTTAATTTTCACAGCTACTCATTGAAGAAACATTGTTATACCTGTTTGATCCCTAAGAGGAAGCTTAAATACAGCAAGATTAAGTAGTTTACTCCATATAATACAACTCGTAAGTATTAGAAACATGATTTGCCTTAGAAAGGGCAGCTCTAAAGCCTATGTTCCCAACCATAATCTTGTACTGCCTTCAAGGACAAGTGAGTTGTAGCTTATACCAAACGATGACCTTAATAATCGAATATATCATTTTGGGCAACATTTGAAAAAAAAAAAAAAAAAAAAAAAAAACCATCATCTTAAACCCTTTCTGAACCTTTCCATTTATCTTTCTGTAGGAACCAGGATTCTTGACTGCGTTTGAGTATAGTGAAAAGAGGAAAATGATTTTCCATATCACCACCGGGAGCCAGGAATTTGAGTGTGTATCTTACATTCTTTATAACCACTAAGCACAATCTTTGGAATATCATGTTTCTTTTCCTCTTTCTGGTTATTTCTACTATAAGTAGTAGAAGTAGCTTCTTCATTTGAAGTTTGGGGGTTTTTTTTCTTCTTTTTCAAAATGCAAACTGAAACAAATTCCAGACTGCTTGGAGGAGCAAGAGTAAATGTCTTACGAGAAATTCAGACCCAAAACCTAGTTTCTGAATCAGCCTATATTAATCTCAAACCACTTTTAAAAATCAGTTTAACTTTTCATTTACTTTCTTTCTCCATTGATGAAGGTTTCATTGCACATTTTGGTTTTAGTCAAAAAGCAGTTGTTGGCCGGGAGCGGTGGCTCACACCTGTAATCCCAGCACTATGGGAGGCCGAGCCGGGCAGATCACCTGAGATCCCAGCACTTTGGGAGGTGGAGGCAGGCAGATCACCCAAGGTCGGGAGTTCAAGACCAGCCTGACCAACATGGAGAAACCTGTCTCTGCCAAAGATGAAAAAATTAGCTGGGTGTGGTGGCAGGCGCCTGTAATCTCCGAACTTTGGGAGGCTGAGGCGGGTGGATCATGAGGTCAGGAGTTTGAGACCAGCCTGGCCAACATGGTGAAACCCCTTCTCTACTAAAACTACAAAAAATTAGCTGGGTGTGACGTCATGTCTCAGCTACTTAGGAGGCTGACACAGGAGAATTGCTTGAAACCGGGAGGCAAGGCTGTAGTGAGCTGAGATTGTGCCACTGCACTCCAGCCTGGGTGACAGAACAAGATTCTATCTCAAAAAAAAAAAAAAAATAGCCGGGTGTGGGGCCGGGTGCGGGGCTGGGCGCTGTGGCTTACACCTGTAATCCCAGCACTTTGGGAGGCCGAGGCTGGCGGATCATGAGGTCAAGAGATCAAGACCATCCTGGCCAACATGGTGAAACCCCGTCTGTACTAAAAACACAAAATTTAGCTGGGTGTGGCAGTGCGCGCCTGTAGTCCCAGCTACTCGGGAGGCTGAGGCAGGAGAATCGCTTAAAAAAACGGGAGGCGGAGGTTGCAGTGACGCGAGATCGCGTCACTGCACTCCAGCCTGGCAACAGAGCAAGACTCCCACTCAAAAAAAAAAAAAAAAAAAAAATTAGCCCGGTGTGATAGCACCTGCCTGTAGTCCCAACTACTCAGGAGGCTGAGGCAGGAGAATCACTTGAACCCAAGAGGCGGAGATTGCAGTGAGCTGAGATTGCACCACTGCACTGCATCCTGGGCAACCAGAGGGAGACTCCGTCTGAGGGAAAAAAAAAAAAAAAAAGGAAGCAGATGCGGTGGCTCATGCCTGTAATCCCAACACTTTGGGAGGCCAAGGAGGGCAGATCACCTGAAGTTGGGAGTTCAAGACCAGCCTGACCAACATGGAGAAACCCAGTCTCTACTAAAAGATACAAAATTAGCCGGACGTGGTGGCACATGTCTGTAATCCCCGCTACTTGGGGGGACTGAGGCAGGAGAATTGCTTGAACCTGGGAGGTGGAGGTTGCACCTGGTGAGCCCAGATCGTGCAATTGCACTCCAGCCTGGGCGACAAGAGTGAAACTCCATCTCCAAAAAAGGGGAAAAAAAAGAAAAGAAAAAACAATTTTACCCTGAGTTCATAGTTGACAATTGTTGAAGCTGAGTGATAGACATGATGGTTCATTATATTGTTTTTGTCTATGTTTGTTTATGCTTGATATTTTCTATAATAAAAGATTAATACATAAACGTTGGGGTTTTTTTGTTTGTTTGTTTTGTTTTTGGGGGAGACAGAGTTTTGCTCTATCGCCAGACTGGAGTGCAGTGGCTCGATCTTGGCTCACTGCAATCTCCAACTACTCGGCTCAAGCAATTCTCTTGCCTCAGCCTCCCAAGTAGCTGGGATTACAGGCGTCTCCCACCACACCCAGCTGATTTTTGTATTTTTAGTAGAGATGGGGTTTCACCATGTTGGCCAGGATGGTCTCTATCTCCTGACCTCGTGATGAGCTCACCTCGGCCTCACAAAGTTCTGGGATTACCGGCATGAGCCATCCACTGCCTCCAGCCTAATTCAACTATTTCTTACAACCTCTATTGTTACCTCACTGGACTAAACTGCCACCTATTAAGATCTCCCCTAGATTATTATAATAACCTCTAGTTAACCTCCCTCGTTGAGACCATGCCTCTACTGTTTTTTTTAATTCACAAAAGAGCCAGATTGGTCATTTTAAAACATAGGTTTCGCTGGAGTGCAGTGGCCCGTAACACCCTAATGATTCCCCGTCTCACTGTATGTTCGTTGTATGCTGTCAAAATCTGACAGTTATCCTTCTAACTGCTAGCATTACCTCCTAGCATATTTTCATAACATCTTTGAACATTTTCTATTCTGACATGTTCTCCATAAAATTTGGTTAATGTGAGATAACCTGACCATAATGACAATCACTGGATTCTCCTAATACCTGTTTTGCAGTATCTTAAAAATTAAAGCCAGGCGGGCCGGGCACGGTGGCTCATGCTTGTAATCCCAGCACTTTGGGAGGCCTAGGCGGGTGGATCATGAGGTCAAGAGATCGAGACCATGCTGGTCAACATGGTGAAACCCTGTCTCTACTAAAACTACAAAAAACCAGCTGGGCATGGTGGTGCGTGCCTGTAATCCCAGCTACTCAGGAGGCTGAGGCAGGAGAATTGCCTGAACCCAGGAGGCGGAGGTTGCGGTGAGCCGAGATTGCGCCATTGCGCTCCAGCCTGGATAAAAAGAGCGAAACTCCGTCTCAAAAAAAAAAAAAAAAAAAAAAAAAAAATTAAAGCCACCATGATGGCTTATGCCTATAATTCTAGCACTTTGGAAGGCAGAGGCGGGCAGATCACTTGAGCCTCAGGAGTTTGAGACCAACCTGGGCAACAGAGCAAGACCCCAGCTGTACAAAAAAATAAAAATTTAGCCCGGTTTCAGGCAACAGAACAAGATCCTGTCTCAAAAAAAGAAAAAGAAAAGAAAAAATATTGAAAATTCAGTTGACTTTTAGAAACATAGTTCCAGCACAATATTAAACACTCAATTTAATATCAGACAGGCTAGACGCTGTGGCTCATGCCTGTAATCCCAGCACTTTGGGAGGCCAAGGCAGGCAGATCACCTAAGTTCAGGAGTTTGACACAGGCCTGGCCAATGTGGTGAAACCCCATTTCTACTAAAAATACAAAAATTAGCCAAGCATGGTGGCAGGCACCTGTAATCCCAGCTACTTGGGAGGCCGAGGCAGGTTAATCTCTTGAACCTGGGGGGCGGAGTTTGCAGTGAACCAAGATCACGCCACTGCACTCTAGCCTGGGCAACAGAGTGAGACTCTCTTTTGAAATAAATATATGTAATAATAATAATAGCTAAGACGATCTGTAACTCCAATTTGATTCTAAAGATTAGTAAGACATAAAGCCTTGCTAACCCATTTACTATTTTTAATTTTTTTTCTTAAAAGAATTTTTTGTTATTTTTAAGCCTACAACATGCAATATTCCCAGGCCCCATTTATTATTGAAATAAGAATGGCAGAGCTTATCATTTGTTTTGCTGATCCACTTCCCCATACATAACAGAACCTGTGATCTGCACAGGTGGCATGCTATTTATTAGCCAAGAATTCCTGTTCATGTTCTGTAGATAGATAGATAGATGATAGGTTAGATAGACAGACAGATAGGATAGTAATGATATGAATACTTTCTCCTCCCTTAATATTTTCTATTCCTGTTCCTGTTACTAATGCTTTCTTTCTATTTCCAGTAAGTTGCTAGGAGGTGGAATTGAAAGCATGGCAATTACAGAAGCTTTTGGAGGTAGGTAGAACCTTAATATTTTGTTAAATGAAATTTTATACACCCACACACACATCTATGTGTATACGTACACATATAATTAAATAATCAATAATAAATTGTACCTATTTTGGAATTTAAAAATCTCAATTATCATGAGATCATTCTGTACTGCAACAAAAATATATACCAACATTAACAGATGGGTCTTATCGACACTTTTCTTCTTTTTTTTTTTTTTGAGACAGCCTTGCTGTGTCACCAGGCTGGAGTGCAGTGGTGCGATCTCGGCTCACTGCAACCTCCACCTCCTGGGCTCAAGCGATTCTTCTGCCTCCCTAGCAGCTAGGACTACAGGCACATGCCCCCACACCCAGCTAATTTTTGTATTTTTAGTAGAGACAGGGTTTAACTATGTTGGCCAGGATGGTCTTTATCTCCTGACCTCGTGATTTGCCTGCCTCAGCCTCCCAAAGTGCTGGGATTACAGGTGTGAGCCACCACGCCGGCCACTTTTCATCTTTTTTTTGTGATTTCTATAGAAGATAATGGGTTTTTTTTTCACATATTTTTTCAAAAGGTAATTGAAGAATAAAGCTGATTTTATTTCTAGGCAATTAATGTTCCATGGACATAGAGATTAGATTCTCTCTTCCCTGATTATGTCCTCTATTTTTTTTTTTTTTTTTGAATAATAGATACAGGGTCATGCTATGTTGCTCAGGATGGTCTCAAACTCCTGGACTCAAGCAATCCTCCTGCCTCGACCTCCCAAAGTGCTGGGATTACAGGCATGAGCCACTGTACCCATCCTAGCCTCTATTTTTAAAAAGCAATTCATGCATAGCTACAGAGTGTATCATATCTGACAAATCCAGTATTTGCTCTCCTTGGAGAGCTAAATCTGTTTTTTGTTGTTTTTTTCCTGTTGACTTGGGCACTAAATCTGGTTCTCATTATTTCTGTTGACTCAATCTTAGTGGCTTACCTTCTTCTGTATTTATTGGTGTTTCTGAGCTTATTGTTTGATTTTAATCTATGAGAGTTCAATGGACCTAGACTGGTAAGTAGGAAAGTTTTCCTCCAGAAAGAATTTGCTTTTGCTGGTAGCTAGGGGATGGCACCAATTTGAGACTACTTCAGCTCCCCTGTGAGGACCTCAGTTCAGTAGGGAAGCCCCAGGCTTTCTTTCCTGTGGTAGGGTTGTTTTTGTTTTTGTTTTTGTTTTGAGATAGAGTCTCACTCTGTCTCCCAGGCTGGAGGGCAGTGGTGCCATCTTGGCTCACTGCAATCTCTGCCTCCCAGGTTCAAGCAATTCTGCCTTAGCCTCTCAAGTAGCTGGGATTACAGGCACCTGCCACCACACCAGGCTAATTTTTGTTTTATTGAAGGAGGGGGTTGTGGGAAGGCAGAAAGATGGAGTCTCATTTGGTTGCCCAGGCTGGAGTCCAATGGTGCGATCTTGGCTCACTGCAACCTCCACCTGCCAGGTTCAAGCAATTCTGCCTTAGCCTCTCAAGTAGCTGGGACTACAGGCACATGGCCACCACACCCAACTAATTTTTTTGTGTTTTAGCAAAGACGGGGGTTTCACTATGTAGCCCAGGCTGGTCTTGAACTCCTGAGCTCAGGCAATCCGCCCACCTCGGCCTCCCAAAGTGCTAGGATTACAGGCCGCTGCGCCTGGCTTATTTTTGCATTTTTGGTAGAGATAGGGTTTTGCCATGTTTGCTATGCTAGTCTTGAACTCCTGACCTCAAGTGATCCACCCATCTCAGCCTCCTAAAGGGCTGGGATTACAGGTGTGAGCCACTAAGCTTCACCCCATGTGGCAGGGTCTTAACTTTCATTTATATGACTGTTCCTAAGGTAAACTGGGTTTAAATTAATTTATATTAAACAAATAAGTCCGGGCGTGGTGGCTCATTCCTCTAATCCTAGCATTCAGGCAGATCACCTGAGGTCAGGAGTTTGAGACCAGCCTGGCCAATATGGTGAAACCCCGTCTCTACTAAAAATACAAAAATTAGCCAGGCATGGTGGTGGGCGCCTGTAATCCCAGCTACTTGGGAGGCTGAATCAGGAGAATCATTTGAACCCGGGAGGCGGAAGTTGCAGTGATCTGAGATCAGGCCATTGCACTCTAGCCTCAACAACAGAGCGAGACTTCATCTCAAAACAAAAAATAACACCCAGGATACTTTATAAGTAAGATTTGACAGTTGGAAAAGAAAACAGTAATATTCTGAGGCCATGTTTTATTCTTTATGAAAATATCTAAAAATTATGCATTTTTTAGAATCTTTTTTGTATTTCACAGAATTTCGTACTGGAAAAACCCAGCTCTCTCATACCCTCTGTGGTAAGGATATATAACAATAACAGTAATAATCATAACTATTATTTATCAAACATCTACTATGTGCTTGATACTCTAATCTCATATAATCTGAACAGGCTTGCAAGGAAACTAAAACACAGGCAGATTAAGTAAACTGCCCGTGGTTATACAGCTGGTCTTTGAAATGTGTGATGTTTGAGGTGATGTATGTGCTGGACTATGAACACCTGAGAAGAAATAGAAGTTAAATGGGTCTATGAATGTGTTGGTGAGGAGTCCACTGTCTCAATTTTTCTCATTTCATCTTTTCTATATCTTTTTTAAAAGAGTGACACAAAATCTATGGGGTGCTAGAATCTTCCACTTTTCATTGCGTAAGGTTGGCCCTAAGAGAGATTTAAAAACAAAATTGTTTTAAACAAAATGAGTAAAGATATCTCCTTTTCCATAAGGCACTACTATGCATTTCTTTGACCTATGGAGAAGGAACTTGGCAAAGTGGTTAAGAAAGGGGTTCTGGAATCAAAATGCCTGACTCCAATCCTGGTTCTGTCATTAGTAGATGTGTGACCTTGAGCAAGTTTCTCTACTTCCCTAATTTCCCCCATCAATAAAATTGAAATGATAGTGCCAAATCTTAGGATTGTCTTGAAAAGTAAATGAAATAATGTATATACCTGGTATAAAGTAGCTCTTTAGTGTTAACTACTACTACCTAAAAAGTAAATGCAGCTGGGCACAGTGGTATACGTCTGTAATCCCAGCACCTAACCCTGGGAGGATCTCCTGAAGTCCGGAATTTGATACCAATCTGGCCACCATGTCTCTACCAAAAAATACAAAAGTTAGCTGGGTCTGGTTGCATGTGCCTGTTGGGGAGGAGGCTGAGGTAGGAGAATCACTTGAACCCGGGAGACAGACGTTGCAGTGAACCAAGATCATGCCACCATGCTCCAGGCTGGGTGACAAAGTGAGACCTGTCTCAAAAAAAAAAAAAAAAAAAAAAAAAGCATTTTTATGATTTTTGTTTAGTTAAACCTGTGAGTTAAATGTTTTTTCTTTTCTAAGTCAAACCATAAATGCATTTTTAAAATTTTACGTATATTAATTGAAAGGTAACTTAGTTACATAGCAAAAATTATATTTGTGACTTTTTTTTTTTGAGATGGAGTCTTGCTCTGTCACCCAGGCTAGAGTGCAGTGGCACGATCTTGGCTCACGCAACCTCTGCCTCCTGGGTTCAAGCAATTCTCCTGCCTCAGCCTCCAGAATACCTGGGGCTACAGGTGTGCACCATTACGCCTGGCTAATTTTTTAGTAGAGATAGGGTTTCACCATGTTGGCCAGACAGGTCTTGAGCTCCTGATCTCAAATGATCCACCCACCTCGGCCTCCCAAAGTGCTGGGATTACAGCCATGAGCCACCATGCCTGGCCATATTTGTGGCTATTTCTTATAGGAAGAAAGTAATATTTAAATTCTATTTCCATTATTTGGGAGAACTAACTTTTACGAATATCTTCCATTGTGAAAGATAGTAAAATTATTTGTTGAATTGCTACGATGCTGGCAGAATACTTTTAATTTCACCACTGGTTAAGTAATATGAAAATATGACATGTTGTTTAGAAACGAAAGGATAATGACTCTTTGCAAAATGTACTAGAGAGTTGCAACAGCAGATTCCATGTTTATTTATATAGTCATTTGTACAAAGTTTATTCACTCCTATTAATATTAATTTTTATATGCTTCCTAGTGACAGCTCAACTTCCAGGAGCTGGTGACTACCCAGGAGGAAAGATCATCTTCATTGATACAGAAAATACTTTGTAACCTTTTTAATTAAAGTTGCTAAAGTAATAGTGTGATATAGGAATGTTACCAAGAAAGAGTTTGTCTGAGATATACCATCTTTGTAGTCATCCCATAAACCAGCAATAATGAGACAAGCCAAAGGGAAAACAATTACTGGTTAAGTTCTCAAACCACTTTTTCTTTAATAAGGTTTCACTTCTTCATATAAGTTTATGAGACAAAACAAATACATGAGAGAAAATTACATGGTCTTCATTTTTAATCCTCTTCTCTAAAGATTTTTCTTAACAGAAAGAAGTTGTTTTTTTTTTTTTTTTTCCTTGAGACAGAGTCTTGCTCTGTTGTCCAGGCTGGAGTGCAATGGGGAGAACTCAGCTCACTGCAACCTTCATCTATTCAAGCAATTCTCCTGCCTCAGCCTCCTGAGTAGCTGGGATTGTTCAAGCAATTCTCCTGCCTCAGCCTTCTGAGTAGCTGGGATTACAGGCATGTGCCACCACATCTGGCTAATATTTTTGTATTTTTAGTAGAGATAAGGTTTCGCCATGTTAACCAGGCTGGTCTCAAATTCCTGACCTCAGGTGATCCACCTGCCTTGGCCTCCCAAAGTGCTAGGATTACAGGTGTGAAGATTATTGACTCACTGAAAGTCATGGTTCCAAATAAAGGGAAAGGTCTCAAGAGGGCAAAAGTTCATAAGGAAAACAGGCAGAACCTGAAAGGATTGCACTTTAATTCAAGTGTAAGGTATTCCAGGATATGGGCTAGAAAGATGATTGGAATCTTAGACATGAAAGGCTTTCAAACAAGATAGTCGATGTAAATTGGATACTTTAGCAATATTCTAGGCAAGTCATGAGAACTTGATCTAGGTTGGAAGTGTCAAGAACAAAAAGAAAAGGAAAATAAATATTGGAGAGGAAAATTGATAGGACTTGATGGCTGTATTTGGTAGACAAAGGAAAGAGAGGTTTGATAAGCCACTCAGATTTTTTGTCTAGACACTGGGAGAATAGTGATGCAATGCTAACAATAGAACTGGGAAGATCATGTTTCAGAGAAAAGGTGATGTTTCATTTTAATGTACGAATTTTACTTTTTTTTGAGACAGAGTCTTTCTCCATCGCCCAGGCTGGAATGCAGTGATACAGTCTCAACACACTGCAACCTCCGCCTCCCAGGTTCAAGCTATTCTCATGCCTCAGCCTCTCCCAAGTAGCTGAGATTACAAACCTGCAGCACCACGCCTGGCTAATTTTTTGTATTTTTAGTAGAGACAGGGTTGCATCATGTTGGCCAGGCTGGTCTTGAACTCCTGACCTCAAGTGATCCACCCACTTTGGCCTCCCAAAATGCTGGAATTACAGTTGTGAGCCACCACACAGAGCCTAATTGTTTTTTCTTTTTTTGAAACAAGATCTCACTCTGTTGCCCAGGCTGAAGTGAATTGGCCCAATTACACTCACTGCAGACTCGAATTCCCAGGGTCAAGTGATCTTCCCACCTCAGCCTCCTGAGTAGCTGCAACTACAGACCCATACCACCATGCCTGGCTAATTTTTTTTATCTTTCGTAGAAACCAGGTTTTGCCATGTTGCCCAGGCTGATCTCCGACTCCTGGGCTCAAACAATCTGCCTACCTTGGCCTCAGAAAGTACTGGGATTACAGGCATGAGCCACTGTGCCCAGCCTTCATTTTAATGTACTGAATATGATGTACATGAGGACATCCAGATAGCAGTTGGAAGTATTGAATTCAGCTTGAGAAAGGGGTAGGGCCAGAGATATCAATGAACCAAGTGGGTAAGAGAACTTGTAGAGAGAGAAGAGAGAACTGAGAACATAACTTTGAAGTATGTTTATATTTAGGAAGAGGACTAAAATGAGGAACCCAGAGACAGAGGAAGTAGAAGGAAATCTGGAACTCTGGAACCCAGAGACAGAGGAAAAGTCAAGCAAAAGGAAAGTTTCAAGATGAAAAGAATAGTCAGCAATGGTACACACAGATTTTGAGGGTGAAGCCTGAGAAAGTTCGCTAAAGTTCAAAATTAGGAGTTCAGTCGAACATGTGCTATAGGGTGAGGTGATAGAAACTTTTTGTAAATAATAAGGGGCCAGGCGCAGTAGCTCACGCCTATAGTCCCAGTACTTTGGGAGGCTGAGGTGGGCGGATCATGAGGTCAGGAGCTCAAGACCAGCCTGGCCAACATAGTGAAACCCCATCTCTACTAAAAATACAAAATTTTGCCAGGCATGTTGGTGGGTGCCTGTAATCCCAGCTGCTTGGGAGGCTAAGGCAGGATAATTGCTTCAGCCTGGGAGTCGGAGGCTGCAGTGAGCCGAGATCCCGCCATTGCACTCCAGCCTGGGTGACAGCAAGATTCCGTCTCAATAAATAAATAAACAAATAAACACACAATAAGGGAGGGAGGCAGTATGAAATTGACCCATGAAAGGAAGATCAACTATACTAGTTTGAGGAGGTATTCAGATGAAATTCTTTTTAATAACAACAAAGACCTGCACGTTTGTAAAGCCATTCACAGTGAAGCCCCAGCCTGCCTCTCCAAGCTCATTACTTACCATTGTCATTATTAGAGGCAAAGAGCTGAATCTGTTTTAGTCCATCCCACTGCCTGTAAATATGCTTTGTTATCAAAATTTTAACATATGTCTGGTCTCACTCCAGTAATCCCAGCACTTCGGGACACCAAGACAGGAGGATCACTTGAGGCCAGGAGTTCAAGACCAGCCTGGGCAACATAGTGTTTCTATGAAAAAAATTTTAAATTAGCTGGGTGTTGTGGCTATGAATCCCAGCTACTTGAAAGGCTGAGGCAGGAGGATCATTTGAGCCCAGGAGTTCATGATTAGCTTGGGCAACATAGCAAGACTGTCTCTGCCAAAAAAAAAAAAAAAAATCTAAAAACATTGTACATCAGCAGTTATTTAGATTTACCTAAAAAGACTTTTGCAGGGCTGGGTGTGGTGGCTCACACCTGTAATCCCAGCACTCTGGGAGGCTAAGAAGGGTGGATCCTCTGAGGTCAGGAGTTCGAGACCAGCTTAGCCAACATGGTGAAACCCAATCTCTACTAAAAATACAAAAAATTAGCCAGGCGTGGTGGTGGGCAGGCATCTGTAATCCCAGCTACTCAGGAGGCTGAGGCAGGAGACTTGCTCGAACCCGGGAGGCAGAGATTGCAGTGAGCCAAGATCTGGCCATTGCACTCCAGCCTGGGCTACAAGAGCGAAACTCATTCTCACACAAAAAAAAAAACCCGATCAGCCGAGCGGCGTGGTGCTGCCAAAAAAAAAATTTTTTTTGTTATCTTTGTTATGGTTTCTTACATCCCAAATGTTATTTTTTTCTGTATTTTTGTTTTGCTGGAATACTTATTTCTTTCAGAAATGTAATCCAGGTGGCTAACTTTGAACCTTAGTGTATCTGCAAGTGCCTTTATTTTGCGCTCACTCTTGGCTGTTAATTTGACTGGTCACAGAGAAATTTGCATTGTATATTTCTATCTTCTTGGGTATTTGCTTCTTCCGTCCCCATCTCACAGTCTTTCTGAATCACACAAATCCTTTAAGGCTCTCATTTCAATGCAGGCTTTTTCTAATCTTCCCTAATTACTAAATTTAGAAAATCTTGTCCTTCTTGACCTATGATAGAATTTACTATCTAAAATACTCACTTAGAAAACCAAACAGAGAACTGTTTGCAGAAGTCTTTATTCAGAAATGCCAGGCATGAGAAGATTCTGAAACAGCCTTTTAACTTGGGGAAGAAGGGTGAAATGTTGTATAGGGCTTTAACAAGGGGCCTCAGCTGGAGTTCTGCTGGTTTCAGAAACAATTGATTACGGATGATTCTCATCTCAGGGAAGAATTGTTCTTGCAGTTTAGCAGCCACTCGTTTGGGCAATCTGGATTTTATCAAGAACGATAGAATAGTTGGGAGCTAAGTCATATGCAAGAGAGAGTGAAGAAAACAGCTGGGTGGGAGTGCGGGGCACTGTGGCAAGGATCACATCTGAATGTTCTCATTCTTTCAGTGTTTCATACTTATACTGCTGTCTGTTGATATTTTTATTTTTATATGTTTATATTTTGCCTCCTTAATTATGTTTTAAATTTACCTAGGGCATAGGTTGTCTTATGACTCCTTATATCCTCCATAATGATTTGCCTTGGTAATTGGTTAATATGGTAATCAATTCCATATGGTAATTGGTTAATAAATATTTATAATTGATCTGAACTTCCCTTCAGCATAAGCCCAAATATTTCATTTAAAATTTTTTTATTTTGTTTTGTTTTCGAGACAGGGTCTTGCTCTGTCACCCAGGCTGGAATGTAGTGACACGATCATGGGTCACTGTAGCCTTGACATCCAGGACTCAAGTGATTCTCCCACTTCAGCCTCCCAAGTAACTGGGACTACAGGCGCGTGCCATCATGCCCAGCTAATTTTTGTATTTTTTTGGTAGAGACAGGGTCTCACCATGTTGCCCAGGCTCACCAGGAGCTCAGGAGCTCCAACTCCTGAACTCAAGTGATCCTCCCACCTGGGCCTCCCAAAGTGCTGAGATTATAGGCATAAGTCACCATGCCTAGTTTTGTTATTGCCTGTCTTGTATAAAAGCCATATTAACTGGGGCGAGATGATATTTCACTGTTTTGATTTGCATTTCACTGATGATCAATGACATTGAATACCTTTTCATATATCTATTTGCCATTTGTATGTCTTCTATGAACCCAGAAAATCTGAGACAGGTCTCAGTTAATTTAGAAAGTTTATTTTGGCAAGGTTGAGGATGCGCCTGTGACACAGTCTCAGGAAGTCCTGATGGCGTGTCCCCAAGGTGGTCGAGGCACAACTTGATTCTATACATTTCAGGGAGACGTGAGACATCAATCAATATATGTAAGAAGAACATTGGTTCAGTCTGGAAAGGCGGGACAACTTGAAGCAAAGGCAGGAAGACTCAAAGTGGGAAGTGGGCTTCCTGGTCACAGATAGGTGAGAGAGACACAAATGGTTGCATTCTTTTGCGTTTCTGATTAGCCTTTCCAAAGGAGGCAATCAGATATGCATCTATCTCAGTGAGCAGAGGAGTGACTTTGAATAAAGAATGAAAGGCAGGTTTGCCATAAGCAGTTTCCAGCTTGAGTTTTCCTTAGAGATTTTGGGAGCCCAAGGTATTTTCCTTTTACACTTCTTGTGAGAAATGTCTTTTCAGATCTTTTGCCCATTTTAAAATAAGATTATTAGATTTTGGCCGGGCGCGGTGGCTCAAGCCTGTAATCCCAGCACTGTGGGAGGCCGAGGCGGGTGGATCACGAGGTCAAGAGATCGAGACCATCCTGGTCAACATGGTGAAACCCCGTCTCTACTAAAACTACAAAAAATTGGCTGGGCATGGTGGCACGTGCCTCCCAGTTACTCAGGAGGCTGAGGCAGGAGAATTGCCTGAACTCAGGAGGCGGAGGTTGCGGTGAGCCGAGATCGCGCCATTGCACTCCAGCCTGGGTAACAAGAGCGAAACTCCGTCTCAAAAAAAAAAAGAAAAAAAAAAAAAGATTATTAGATTTTGTTCCTATAGAGTTGTTTGAGTTTTTTATATATTCTGATTATTAATCCCTTGTCAGATGGATAGTTTGGAAATATTTTCTCCCATTCTGCGGGTTTTCTCTTCATCTTGTTGATTGTTTCCTTTGCTGTTCAGAAGCTTTTTCACTTGATGTGATACCATTTGTCCATTTTTGTCATGGTTGCCTGTGCTTGTGTTGTATTACTCAAGAAATCTTCACCCAGTCCTGTAGAGTTTCCCCGATGCATCCTTTTAGTAGTTTCATAGTTTGAGGTCTTAGATTTAAGTCTTTAATCCATTTTGATTTGATTTTTTATATGGTGGGAGAGAGGAGTCTCATTTCTTTCTTCTGCATATGGATATCCAGTTATTCCACCACCATTTACTGAAGAGACTATCCTTTCCCCAATGTATGTCCTTGACACCTTTGTCAAAAATTAGTTCACTTTAGGTCTGTGGATTTGTTTCTGGGTTTTCTATTCTGTTCAATTGGCCTGTGTGTCTGTTTTTATGCCCATACCATGCTGTTTTGGTTACTATAACTCTGTAGTATAATTTGAAGCTGGGTAATGTGATTCCTCCAGTTTTGTATTTTTAGTACTTAAGATAGCTTTGGCTATTCTGGGTCTTTCGTGGCTCCACATAAATTTTAGGATTGTTTTTCTATTTCTCTGAGGAATGTCATTGGTATTTTGATAGGAATTGCACTGACTCTGTAAATTGCTTTGGGTAGTATGGACATTTTAATAATACTGATTCTTCTGTCTCATGAACATGGAATATCTTTCTGTTTTTTGTGTGTTCTCTTCAATTTCTTTCATCAATGTTTTATAGTTTTCATTGTAGATATCTTTCACTTCTTTGGTTAATTTCTAGATATTTAATTTTATTTGTAGCTATTGTAAATGGGATTAATTTTTAAACTTCTTTTTCAGATTGTTCACTGTTGGTATTTAGAAATGCTACTGATTTTTGTATGTTAATTTTTTATCCTGCAGCTTAACTGAATTTGTTTATCAGTTCTAATAGTTTTTTGAGTGAGTCTAGGTTTTTCCAAATATAAGGTCTTATTATCAGCAAACAAGGATAATTTGACTTTTTCCTTTTCAATCTGGATGCCCTTTATTTATTTCTCTTGTCTGATTTCTCTAGCTAGGAATTCCAGTACTATGTTGAATAACAGTGGCAAAATGGGCATACTTGTCTTGTTCCAGATCTTAGAGGAAAGACTTTCAGTTTTTCCCTATCCAGTATGATACTAGCTGTGGGTCTGTTGCATATGGCTTTTATGTTGGGGTATGTTCCTTCTATACCCAATTTTTTGTTTTGTTTGAGACAGAGTCTCATTCTGTTGCCAGGCTGGAGTGTGCTGATGCAATCTAGGCTCACTGCAACCTCCACCTCCCAAGTTCAAGTGATTCTCCTGCTTCAGCCTCCCAAGTAGCTGGGACTACAGGTGCTCACCGCCACACCCAGCTAATTTTTGTATTTTTAGTAGAGACCATGTTGGCCAGGATGGTCTTGATCACTTGACCTCGTGATTCGCCCACCTTGGCCTCCCAAAGTGCTGGGATTATAGGCATGAGCCACCATGCCCAGCCCATACCCAATTTTTTTGAGGTTTTTTTTATCATGAAGGAATGTTGAATTTTTTATTAAATGCTTTTTCAGCATCAATTGAAATGATACATTTTTTGTCCATTCTGTTGATATATCACATTGATTTGTGTTGAACCATCCTTGCATCCCTGAGTTGAATTCCACTTGGTCATGATAAATGATCTGTTTAATGTGTTGTTGAATTTGGTTTCCTAGTATTTTGTTGAGGATTTAAGCCCAATTTTTACACCGCTGGTCACACTGTTCCCAGACCAACTGAGGGTCAGTGTGCTTATTCTCACAGCCCAATAATGAGATACAGATGAACTGGGAAAGGAAGGAGTTTTTGTTTCTTTTTTTTTTTTTTTTTGGCGGGGGGACGGAATTTCGCTCTTGTTACCCAGGCTGGAGTGCAATGGCGCGATCTCGGCTCACCGCAACCTCCGCCTCCTGGGTTCAGGCAATTCTCCTGCCTCAGCCTCCTGAGTAGCTGGGATTACAGGCACGCACCACCATGCCCAGCTAATTTTTTGTATTTTTAGTAGAGACGGGGTTTCACCGTGTTGACCAGGATGGTCTCGATCTCTTGACCTCGTGATCCACCCGCCTCGGCCTCCCAAAGTGCTGGGATTACAGGCTTGAGCCACCGCACCCGGCCCTGGAGTTTTTGTTTCTATAACCCGTTACAGGGAGAAGACCTGGAAAATAACACCAAACCAACTCAAAATTACAAAGTCTTCCAGAGCTTATATCCCTTCTAAACTATATGTCTACATATAAGTGTGCATTCATCTAAATACGTAAGTCACTTTGGGAGGCCAAGGTGGGCAGATCACTTGAAGCCAGGAGTTTGAGACCAGCCTTGCCAACATGGTGAAACCTCATCTCTACTAAAAATACAAAAATTCAGTCATAACTTTGCAAAGAAAAAAAAATTTTTTAATTAAAAAGAAAAAAGATTAAAAATGCAAAAATTAGCCAGTCATAGTGGCAAATGCCTATAGTCTCAGCTACTCACAATACTGAGGCAGGAGAATCACTTGAACCTGGGAGGCATAGATTGCAGTGAGTTGAAATTGAGTCACTGCACTCCAGCCTGGGCAACAGAGCAAGACTCCATCTCAAAAAATATATAAAATAAATTTAAAAAAAAGAAATAAGTGATTAACTTCTTTTAATCTGTAACTAAGATCTGAGTCCTAAAGACCTTTCTCTGGAGCCTCAGTAAATTTCCTTAATCTAAATGGGTCCAGGTGCTGGGGTGATTACCCTTATCTCCTGCTAAATCATGGAGGTTTGGAGAGTTCCTTCAGACCCCCAATAAACTTGTTTGTGGAGACCTGGGGAGTTTGTTCAGACTCCCAATAAAATGTGTTTGTTTGTTGGTTGTTTTTTTTCCTATGAATTTGTTAATTTCAGAAAGCTAACAACTCCTGGCCAGGCATGGTGGCTCATGCCTGTAATCCTAACACTTTGGAAGGCTGAGGCAGGCAGATCATTTGAGGTCGGGAGTTCAAGACTAGCCTGGCCAACATGGCGAAAACATGTCCACTAAAAATACAAAAATTAGCTGGGTATGGTGTCTCGCGCCTATAATTCCAGCTACTCAGGAGACTAGAGGGGGAGAACTGTTTGAACCTGGGAGGCAGAGGTTGCAGTGAGCCGAGATCATGCCACTGCACTCCAGCCTGGACAACAGAGCAAGACTCTGTCTCAAAAAAAAGCTAACAACTCCTTTAGAAGAAGGTAGATTTTAAACTCTATATTTTCCAGGTAAGATTTGAAAAGAAAAAGAAAACCTATACAAACAAAAAAGCTTGGATTGATATTTCTCTTCTGGACCCTTGAAGTTATCATTTTGACCCTTTGGTTCATGTAGTCAAATTTATCATTTGTTAACAACACATGATTAATGATATAATAAACTATTTCATATTGAACAGATGAGGGTTATGAAGAGAGTAAATTAATTCACTTTGCAGTGACTGAATTATAATTCAGTGATATTATCTATTACAGGTCTATTTTTATAGATCTGAGAACAAAAGGACTCACAAAGCTGTTTCTAGTTTTTTTCTTGTAACTTGTTTGCTGCATAAAATCAAGTCATTTGCCTAATCTCTGTTTACCAGTGTCCTCTGTTGTAAAATGTAAAATAGGCCATAAAAACTGCTTCCAAAGTTATTGTAAAGATTTGATAATTTAATAGTTATTACTGCCCCACATTTCTTTTTTTTTTTTTTTTTTTTTTTTTTTTGAGACAGAGTTTCGCTCTTGTTACCCAGGCTGGAGTGCAATGGCGCGATCTCGGCTCACCGCAACCTCCGCCTCCTGGGTTCAGGCAATTCTCCTGCCTCAGCCTCCTGAGTAGCTGGGATTACAGGCACGTGCCACCATGCCCAGCTAATTTATTGCAGTTTTAGTAGAGACGGGGTTTCACCATGTTGACCAGGATGGTCTCGATCTGTTGACCTCGTGATCCACCCGCCTCGGCCTCCCAAAGTGCTGGGATTACAGGAGTGAGCCACCGCGCCCGGCCTACTGCCCCACATTTCTATGACCATTATCACTACCTATGGTAAAGTGAGGCACTTATGAAGAAACAAATCTTGCATAGACTTTAACTGGTTGCAAGCATCCTCTAGAATATGTTCACAGGTACATTGTTTGGCTTCTATGTTAATTTACATAAGATATTCTTTTGTAGTGGTTGTCTAAACTTTTTTAGAATTGATTTATTGGATCCTTAATCTTGGCATACTCCAGCCGTCCAGATCGCCTTCGGGACATTGCTGATCGCTTCAATGTAGACCATGATGCAGTACTGGACAACGTACTTTATGCACGTGCATATACTAGTAAGAGCCCCACGCAGTGGGATGCTTGGGTCAATGTAAGGTTGGCAGCACTGATTTACTACTTGAGTGATACGACATTTTGTTACTTTTTTTCTATTTTACTTTTCTCCAAATTAGTCAGTCTATAAATTTTATCATCTGGTAAGTCCTTAGATAATAAAGTGCCCTCAAATTATTTATTATTCTTTGTCTTTAAAATAAAAAGTAACATTCTTTTTGGATAATGTAGCATTTGGTATATATGCTAAGGCAGAATATGCAATAACTCTTTTTTTTGAGACGGAATCTTGCTCTGTCACCCAGGCTGGATTGCAATGGCCAATCTCAGCCCACTGCAAACTCCGCCTCCCGGGTTCACGCGATTCTCCTGCCTCAGCCTCCGAAGTTGCTGGGATTACAGGTGCACAACACCACACCGGGCTAATTTTTTGTATTTTTAGTAGAGACGGGGTTTCACCATATTGGCCAGGCGGGTCCGAACTCCTGACCTCAGGTGATCCACCCACCTCGGCCTCCCAAAGTGTTGGGAGTACAAGCATGAGCCACTGCGCCTAGCTGCAATAATGTTTAATAAACTCATAATTAAGCGAATCCTTCCAGGAGTCTCTTTTGTCTGGCTCCCAAGAACATGAATGATCTTAGCCTCTGCTTCTTTCAACTTTTATAACATTTTCTCACTGCATTTCCCACCAGGTGAACATCAGATGGAGCTACTTGATTATGTAGCAGCAAAGTTCCATGAGGAACCTGGCATCTTCAAGCTATTGGTTGGTTCAAGCTTTTAAATATTGCTTTCACAGAACTATTTAGCATAATATTTTTCTTCTATTGATCTCTATTCAAAGAACTTCTTCCTTCAATTTCCAAATGCATGTTTATTTTTACATTAATCCTGTGTAGATTATCGATTCAATAATGGCACTTTTTCGAGTGGATTTCAGTGGCCGTGGGGAGTTGGCTGAACGGCAGCAAAAATTGGCCCAGATGTTATCACGACTCCAAAAAATCTCAGAAGGTACATCTTTAAAATAAAATGGCATCTGTGACTATGTTTGCCAAGTATACTTTGCAGAGAAGCTTGGAATATAATGTCAGGAGGCAGTTTTTTAAAAAAAATAAAATAAAATTACCTTCTTGGGAATACCACTCTTTCTTTAAACCAATAATATTTATTCTAACCTAAACAACTTAAATAATTTCTGTTGTCAGTGAAAAATAGGAATATGATGTTGTTTATAAAATAAATTCATGATGCAATATTTCTAAACTCTGAAATCTAAACAGTGAAATTTTAAACATTATATTGCCCTTCTCATAGTTTTTAAATTTTATCTCTTGATGCAGAATATAATGTGGCTATTTTTGTGACCAATCAAATGACTGCTGATCCAGGAGCAACTATGACGTAAGCCCCAATATTCTACTTTTTATTTCACAGAGGTTAACATAAAGAGGGTTACAGTGTAGAATAGAAAATAATTTCAAAATCATTAGTCTTTATGTGGGCACAAATATATTACAAATCACTTTATTGCACAGTATATATGACTTGATAATTCAGATCACTTGGTATCCAGAATCTATTTTTCTCTAGTTCTTTACAGAATAAAGCAATATTTTAACCATATTCAGCAGTACTTTGGGCTTTTCTTTGGTCTAGGGCTAAAGTTCTATAGGAGGACAATAAGAAATGGATCCTAGGGAAATAAAAACTAATATTGCAGCTTATCAGTGCAATAGAAGCCATTCATAAAAAGAGAAAAATCATCTTTCTACAGGATATACATGAGATATATTTATCGGAGGCCCTATGGAAGAAGTCTCCTGTTTGAAGAAAAAGAATTTCAGTCCAGACTAGTCATATTTGGAATTTGTCGAAGTGTTTGTGTATGTGACATAACTATTGATGGCTCTGAAAGATGGCAGGGAATAGAAAGACACAGAGAGCTAAAGTAGGATAGTAAAAATAGAAAAGCCAAAGAAAGGTTTGTTGCCACCGTAACAAATTTTGAGCATTATGTGTCTGAATAAGCAATCAAAATAATCCTAAATTCACACCACTGCACTCCAGCCAGGGAGACAGAGCAAGACTCTGTCTCAAACAAAACAAAACAAACCTAAATTCATGATAATGCTTTTCAAAAGTGTTTTCTTTCTTTTTCTTTTCTTTTTTTCCAAGACAAGATCTCACTGTTACCCAAGCTGCAGTGCAGTGGCGCCATCTCTGCTCACTGTGACCTCCACCTCCCAGCCTCAGGTGATGCTCCCGCCTCAGTCTCCCAAGTAGCTGGGACTACCGGCGCACACCACCAAGCCTGGATAATTTTTTTTTTCTACTCTTTTAAGCCTGGCTAATTTTCTTATTTTTAGTAGAGACAGGGTGTTGCCATGTTGGCCAGGCTGTTCTCAAATTCCTGGCCTCGAGCGATCCTCTCACCTTGAAGTCCCAAAGTGCTGGGATTACAGGTGTGAGCCCCCTTGCCTGGTCAAAAATCTTTTTTAAAAAATCTTTTAGGCCAGGCACGGTGACTCATGCCTGTAGTCCCAGCACTTTGGGAGGCTAACGCAGGCAAATCACGAGGTCAGGAGTTCAAGACCAGCCTGGTCAACATGGTGAAATCTCGTCTCAACTAAAAATACAAAAAATTAGCTGGGCGTAGTGGCAGGCGCCTGTAATCCCAGCTAGTCAGGAGGCTGAGGCAGGAGAATCTCTTGAACCTGGGAGGCGGAGGTTGCGGTGAGCCGA
>NW_022437100.1:2104489-2110106 GCF_009761245.1 Sapajus apella | reverse complement strand
CCATGCCCAGCTAATTTTTTGTATTTTTAGTAGAAACGGGGTTTCACCATGTTGACCAGGATGGTCTCGATCTCTTGACCTCGTGATCCACCCGCCTCGGCCTCCCAAAGTGCTGGGATTACAGGCTTGAGCCACCGCGCCTGGCCAAAAAAGACTTTTTTTAAAAGCTTTTTATTTAGAAAATGTTTTAACCAGAGAGAATTTGCAAAACTAGTACAATGAATTTGCACCACTGCATTCCAGCCTGAGAGACAGCAAGACATACTCATTTATCTAGGTTCATCAGTTGTTAAATTTGCCACATTTTTTCTCTCTCATGTATGTATGTGTGTGGGTGTGTGTGTGTGTAGGTGTAAAAGCTCTTTGCCTCTCCACACATACACACATTCTCATATGCATATGTATGTGTATATAATTTTTTTGTTTTTCTTTTTTTTTTTGAAATGGAGTTTCACTCTTGTTACCCATGCTGGAGTGCAATGATGCGATCTCGGCTCACTGCAACCTTTGCCTTCCAGGTTCAAGCTATTCTCCTGCCTCAGCCTCCTGAGTAGCTAGGATTACAGGCACCCACCACCACATCCAGCTAATTTTTTTTTTTTGTATTGTTAGTAGAGATGGAGTTTCACTGTGTTGGCCAGGCTGGTCTCGAACTCATGACCTCAGGTGATCCACCTGCCTTGGCCTCCCAAAGTGCTGGGATTACAGGGGTGAGCCACTGTGCCTGGCCCTGTTTGTTTGTTTTTCTGAGACAGAGTCTTGCTTTGTCACCCAGGCTGGAGTACAGTGGCACCATCTCAGCTCACTGCAACCTCTGCCTCCAGGGTTCAAGCAATTCTCCTGCCTCAGCCTCCCTAGTAGCTGGGATTACAGGCACCTGCCACCATGGCTGGCTAATTTTTGTATTTTTGGTAGAGATGAGGTTTCACCATGTTGGCCAGGCTGGTCTTGAACTCCTGACCTCAGGTGATTTGCCCGCCTCAGTCTCCCAAAGTGCAGGGATTACAGGTGTGAGCCACCACACCCAGCCTATATATGCATTTTTTGGTGAACCATTCTTCTGAACCACTGGAAATTATTCACAGACATCATGGTACTTCACCTCTTAATACTTCACCATATCTCTTCTAAGAATAATTATGTTTTTCTACATACCCACAATACAATTATCACATTCAGAATTTCTAACATCGGCATAATAATGTTATCTAATACACAGTTGTACTCAAGTGTCTTCAGTTGTCCCAATAATGTCCTTTATAGTTGTTGGGGGGTTTTTTTGTTTTGCATTCAATTCAGGATCAAATGAAGCACATGCATTGCGCATAATTGTCATGTCTCTTTAGTCTCCTTTAATCAGAACAGCTCTTCAGCCTTTGTTAGACTTTTATGACACTAACATTTTTGAAGAACACAGGCCAACTGTTTTGCAATGTCCCTCTATTTGAAGTTGATTTTTTTCTTCATTGTTTAAAATGTTAAACGTTTTGACAGGAAAACTGCCTAAGCAATATTATGGCCTTCTCAGTATATCATATCAGGAGGCACATGATGGCAGTTTGTCCCATTATTAATGATGTTAATTCTGATCATTTGATTAAGATGGTATTCACATGATGTCTCCATTATAAAATTACAAAAATTCCCTTTTGTATTTAATTAGTAACGTGGGGTGATAATTTGAGACTGTGTAAATATCTTGCTCTGCAATAAGCTTTCATGCATTTATATTAACATCCATTGAAGATTCTTGCCTAAATTAATTAGAGTAAATTAATTATTACTCTGATGGTTGCAATACAAAGTGCTATTACTTTAAAACAGAGGCGATACCTCATATGGTAGCAGACTAAATGAATCATTGACATATATATTAAAAGATATTTGATATGCTGGAGTAAATTCAGTAAATTGTATTGAAAGGAATGTGTCTTTCTTTAGGCATTTTCCAAACTTACCTTTAACAGTTTTGCTTCATTTTTTTGCAATTTAATATCTATTTCACTTTTCAAGACCCTTTTATAAGTATTTTCTACTTAGTTACAAGAGATTCCTATGAAAAATATTAACTATTCAAATGGTATTAAGCTAAGTTAAAGAGATTGAGGAGGAGAAATCAATCATTTATTCATTCAATGAATATTTATTGAAAATCTACTATGTAGATTGCCAGGCACAGTGGCTCACACCTGTAATCCTAGCACTTTGGGAGGCCGAGGTGGGTGGATCACCTGAGGTCAGGAGTTCAAGACCAGCCTGGCCAACATGGTGAAACCCTGTCTCTACTCAAAATACAAAAATTAGTCACTTGTAATTCCAGCTACTCGGCAGGCTGAGGCAGGAAAATTGCTGGAATCCGTGAGGCAGAGGTTGCAGTGAGCCAAGATCCCGCCTCTGCATTCCAGCCTGGGCGATAGAGTGAGACTCTGTCTTAAATAAAATAAAATAATAAAATAAAATCTACTATGTAACAATATTCTGACAATTCACTACTGAACAAAAAAGACAAAAATCCTGGCCTCGGCCAAGCACAGGCACAGTGGCTCACACCTTGTAACCCCAGCACTTTGGCAGACTGAGACAGGAGGACTGCTTGAGCCCAGGAGCCTAGGCAACATAGAAAGAACTTGTCTCTACAAAAAAATAAAAAATTAGCCAAGCATGGTGGCATATTCCTGTAGTCTTAGCTACTTGGGAGGCTGAGGCAGAAGGATTGCATGAGCCTAGGAAGTCAAGGCTCCACTGAGCCATGTTTGCAGCACTACACTCCAGCCTGGGCAAGAGAGTGAGAACCAGTCTCAAAAAAAACCTTGGCCTCTATAGAGAAGGAAAATAGGCCAGGTGTGGTGGTTCACGCCTGCAATCCCAGCACTTTGGGAGGCCAAGGTGGGTGGATCACCTGAGGTCAGAAGTTCAAGACCAGCCTGGCCAACATGGCAAAACCCCATCTCTACTAAAAATATAAAAATTAGCTGGGGGTAGTGGCATGTGGCTGTAATCCCAGCTACTTGGGAGGCTGAGGCAGAAGAATCATTTGAACCCGGGAGGCGGAGGTTGCAGTGAGCTGAGATCATGCCACTGCACTCCAGCCTGGGTGACAGGGCAAGATTCTGTCTCAAGAAAAAAAGAAGGAAAATAAATGATGTCCATTCAACTCAAAATTTTAGTCTTGGTAAGTCACACATTGTCTATAGTATAGTCCTTGAGTGGGTAAGGCAATCATCTCTGTTTTATGGGGTGTCTTTCATATACAGGACATGAAGTGCTTCACAAAGAGAATAATTTTAAACTGAAGAGAAATGGAAGATTTTTAAGGCTTGCTTTAAAAAGAGAAAATGACTCATTGGCTCAGAGGGAGGAAGTGGGTTGCATCCAAATAAAACAGTACAAGTTAAAAGCAATGTTCTTTCTTCAGGTGTTGGAAGGGAACATTGAAGAGGCCAAAGCTGTCACTCTAGAATTAGAAGGCAAAGGAAATCAGTGGAAATTGGGTCAGATAAAGGTTCTTTTTCTTATATTTGTAGAAAGTTTCAAAAAGAGTAAAATGATTTTGAATTAATTCCAATAAGACAATGAAAGAAGAAATAGAGAGGTGACAGATAATTGAAGAGGGAGTTGGAATGGGGAGGAGACTGACAATGGAGTGAGCTAAGTAAAGTGCTAGACAAAGTAACAAAGGCTAGTATTTTTACTGGGTAAGTCAACTCTGAAATATCATCTCCTCCACCTAGCTGAATTGTTAGGAAACAAGGTTCACTATAATTGGTATGTTAATAAAGTATATTAAATTATAACAATACAAATTAAATGCTTGTCTTAATATAAAGCATAGAAGTTGCCACAATTAAATGGGGGAAAAAAAAAAGGACAATTTTAAACTACTAAAGGATTTTAAATGCTTTTAGGAAACCTGCCATGAAGAAAATATCTTTGTTTCTCAGTGTTGAGGAACTCCAAGCTGCAGCTCCCCTGGGGTCTGTTAGGGAACTATCAGCGTAATTGGTATGAGTACACTGACAATAATTGAGGCTTATATTCCATGCATAATACTTGATCACACATCGTTTAAAAAGGAACAAAATTATAGAGGCGAGGAGCTTCCATATAATACAGCAAGAGGAGAAACTCCTAGTTGAGGCTTATAAATACAGACTTTAGAACTGGAATGATCCAGTGGATGAAGGTTTGGAGATAAAAAGTCAAAGAATCAGTCCGTAAAGTCCCACACTGGGGCAAATAACAAGATGAGCAAAAAATAAGACCATGATTTTGCCACCTTCTTCACTTGTGTATTTGTTTTTGGAAAACAAAAAGTCACCTAAGAACATTTGCAGTCTTATAAATATACAGTCAGTTTATTCTCTAAGGATATTACCTTCTTTTTTGTTTGTTTGAGAGAGTTTCACTTTGTGTCACCCAGGCTGGAGTGCAATGGTGTGATCTTGGCTCACTGCAACCTCTGCCTCCCAGGTTCAAGAAATTATTTTGCCTCAGTCCTGCCTCAGCCTCCCGAGTAACTGGTATTACAGGAGCAGGCCACCAAGCCCGGCTAATTTTTGTACTTTTAGTAGAGATAGGGTTTCACTATGTTGGCCACGCTGGTCTTGAACTCCTAACCTCAGGTGATCCACCTGCCTCAGCCTCGCAAAGTGCTAAGATTACAGGCGTGAGCCACCACATTCGGCCTAAGGATGTCACCTTCTGATCCAACATCATTAGCATAAATTCAGCACATTCGGCCTAAGGATGTCACCTTCTGATCCAACATCATTAGCATAAATTCAGAGGCCATATAATTAGAGAAAAACAAACCAGGGTCACTAGCATGGTGATCTTGTATAAGTGATTAAATCTATTTGAACTTAATTTTCCTTCCTCTCAAAATTAATTTATATTTATTGATTACTTACCATGTGCCAGGTGCTTTTATGCATCATCTAAGTCTCATGTGACTCCACTGTAACTCAGCCTCTTTGGACCTCCGTGTTGTTTTTGTGAAGCCAATCTCAGTATGTTGTTGAATCCCTCCCCATCTCACCTCCCCCCAACAAAAGAAAGAACCCAGAGGCTGGGCGCCATGGCTCAAGCCTGTAATCCCAGCACTTTGGGAGGCCGAGGCGGGTGGATCACGAGGTCAAGAGATCGAGACCATCCTGGTCAACATGGTGAAACTCCGTCTCTACTAAAAATACAAAAAAAATTAGCCGGGCATGGTGGTGCGTGCCTGTAATCCCAGCTACTCAGGAGGCTGAGGCAGGAGAATTGCCTGAACCCAGGAGGCGGAGGTTGCGGTGAGCCGAGATCGCGCCATTGCACTCCAGCCTGGGTAAAATGAGTGAAACTCCGTCTCAAAAAAAAAAAAAAAGAAAGAACCCAGAATCCCATCTTTAAAATATTGAAAGAAGTATATATTTTTCTCCATATTTTGGGAGCAGACAGAGGGAATAATTACTTAACAAAACTTCTTAAGCATACCCTTTTTTTTAACCATCTCTTCTCTTTCTTCAAAATTCTTCTCTGTTGGTGGTATTCCCCTTACCCCATATTCCCAAAATCTCAAAGCCTTCCCTGCCAGGCATGGTGGCTCACAACTGTAATCCCAGCACTTTGGGAGGCC
>NW_022437100.1:2086936-2104089 GCF_009761245.1 Sapajus apella | reverse complement strand
CCCGTCTCTACTAAAAATACAAAAAATTAGCTGGGCATGGTGGTGCGTGCCTGTAATCCCAGCTACTCAGGAGGCTGAGGCAGGAGAATTGCCTGAACCCAGGAGGCGGAGGTTGCGGTGAGCCGAGATCGCGCCATTGCACTCCAGCCTGGGTAACATGAGTGAAACTCCGTCTCAAAAAAAAAAAAAAAGAAAGAACCCAGAATCCCATCTTTAAAATATTGAAAGAAGTATATATTTTTCTCCATATTTTGGGAGCAGACAGAGGGAATAATTACTTAACAAAACTTCTTAAGCATACCCTTTTTTTTAACCATCTCTTCTCTTTCTTCAAAATTCTTCTCTGTTGGTGGTATTCCCCTTACCCCATATTCCCAAAATCTCAAAGCCTTCCCTGCCAGGCATGGTGGCTCACAACTGTAATCCCAGCACTTTGGGAGGCCGAGGCATGCAGATCATGAGGTCAGGAATTCCAGACCAGCCTGACCAACATGGTGAAACCCCGTCTCTACTAAAAATACAAAAAAATTACTTGAGTGTGGTGGCGTACACCTATAATCCCAGCTACTCAGGAGGCTGAGGTGGAGGTTGCAGTCCGGGTGACAGAGTGAGACTCTGTCTCAAAAGAAAAAAAAAAGAGATAGGCATGATGATTATTCCTAATTTATAAAGGTGGAAACAGAGACTCAGAATACTTAGTGCTTGCCCAATCCCAGAATTTAAAAATGTGGGAGCCAGGATTTGAACCCTGGTATCCTTTACATCGAAGTTGATGCTATTTGAACCTCACTGTACCATCCTTCCCATCCTATACCATAACTCTATATCTATTTCATGACTCCAGCATCCTAATTTGACATTGCAAAGTCAGGCTGTTTTGGGTCTTACCCTCAACAACATAATACGCCATATCCTGTTCAACAAGAGGGGGAGAAGTGAAATATTCTCATATCCTCTTTATTCCTAATATCCACTCTCATCTCTTCCTCCTCCTTACCATACTCCCCAGTTCTTTGACAAAAGGAGTAAAGAAGAGGAGAAGAAAATATAAAAGAAGAGGAAATAAGATGATAGGCTTAAGGAGGGTTGTGGGTGGTTTTCTGAAGCTTGGTCAGAAATAGAAGAAAATTAAAGCCCTCTAAAAGAATGTGGAATGCTATTACACCTTCTTGTACTTCACCTCAAGACTTGGTTATAACTGCTGTAAGAGGAAGTTCAAAGAAACTTTAAGAAAATTCTCTTGGTCTACTTTTTACTGACAGAGTGACTGTTTTAGCTGAATTGTTTAGATAAATAATAATAGTTATCCTATTTATTATTTTAGTTTAGTTTTTGAGATAGGGTCTGTATTGCCCAGGCTGGAGTGCAGTGGCATGATCTTAGCTCACTGCAGCCTTGACCTCCCAGGCTCAAGTGATCCTCCCACCTCAGCCCCCAGGATACCACAGAACCAGGCATGTGCCACCATACCTGGCTAATTTTTGTATTTTTTGTAGACAGGGTTTCATCATGTTGCCCAGGCTAATCTCAAACTCATGGGCCTCCAAGGGATCAAATAAGTGATCTGCCCACCTTGGTCTCCCAAGTCCTGGGATTACAGGTGTGAGCCACTGTGCCCAGCCAATAATTATCTTTTATAGGATTTCTTATATGCCAAGATTGTCATAAGGGTAGAACTAATGTATGTAAATGAACAGGTACAGTTCCTGGCACATAGGAGGCTTGTATGTATAATATTCAAGATTCAGGCCAGGTGCAGCGGCTCACACCTGTAATTCAGCACTTTGGGAAGCCGAGACAGGCGGATCATTTGAGGACAGGAGTTTGAGACCAGCCTGGCCAACATAGTGAAACTCCATCTCTCCTAAAAATATAAAAAAATTAGCTGGGTGTGGTGGCGCACACCTACAATCCTGGCTACTCAGGAGGCTGAGGCAAGAGAATCGCTTGAGCCTGGGAGGTGGAGGTTGCAATAAGCCAAGATTCTGCCACTGCACTCTAGCCTGGGTGACAGAGAGTGAGACTCTGTCTCAAAAAAACCAAAAAAAACAGATTCAATATATCTTGAATTCTCAAAAAACCCTAAGAGGTAAGGTTTTTTTTACTCCCATTTTATAGTGAAAGAAATTGAGAAAGGGTAAGTAACTAGCCCAAGGTAATATAGGTAATAAATGTTTAAGTCAGGATTAGGAAAGCTGGTAAATAATAATAATTGTAGTCACCGGACTTACGCCTTAACTGAATTATTTCATTTTATTTTCACAACTATCCATTGTGTGATACCACCTAGAAAAGATACCATCTAGAAAAAAGAAAAGAAGGAGCAGAGATTTATATCCATAGGTATAGCTATTATCCCCTATTAAAAACAAAGAAGCAAGGCTGGGCACAGTGGCTCATGCCTGTAATTCCAGCACTTTGGGACACCAAGGCAGGTGGATCACCTCAGGTCAGAAGTTTGAGACCAGCCTGGCCGACATGGTGAAACCTCTACTCTCCTAAATATAAAAGAATTATCTGGGTTTGGTGGCAGGTGCCCGTAATCCCAGCTATTTGGGAGGCTGAGGCAGGGAGAATTTCTTGAACTCAGGGGGCAGAAGTTGCAGTGAGCTAAGGTCGCACCAGTGCACTCCAGCCTGGATGACAAAGCACGGCTCTGTCTCAAAAAAAAAAAAGAAGAAGAATCAGGTCAGGAGCAGTGGCTCACACCTGTAATCCCAGCATTTGGGAGGCCGAGGTGGGCAGATCACTTGAGATCAGGAGTTCAAGAGCAGCCTGACCAACTTGGTGAATCCATGTCTGTACTAAAAATACAAAAACTAGCCAGGCGTGGTGGAGGGTACCTGTAGTCCCAGCTGCTCCAGAGGCTGAGGCAGGAGAATTTCTTGAATCTGGGAGGCCAAGCCTGCAGTGAGCTGAGATCCTGGCACTGAACTCCAGACTGGGCAACAGAAAGATACCATCTAGAAAAAAGAAAAGAAGGAGCAGAGATTTAGAGTGGTTAAACAATTTGCTTCAAGTCATATGGCTAAAAAGCCAGAATCTGGGCTGGGCACAGTGGCTCACACTTGTAATCCCAGCACTTTGGGAGGCTGAGGCGGGCAGATCACCTGAGGTCAGGCGTTCAAGACAGCCTGGCTAACATGGTGAAACCCCTTTTCTACTAAAAATACAAAAAATTAGCCAGGCATGGTGGTACGCGCCTGTAATCCCAGTGACTCAGGTGGCTGAGGCAGGAGAATCACTTGAACCTGGAAGGTGGAGATAGCAATGAGCCAAGATTGCACCATTGCACTCCAGCTTGGGCAACAAGAGTGAAACTCCATCTCAAAGAAAATAAACAAACAAAAAAGAAACTTGGACTTCTTGCCATCATACCAATATTTTGATTTAGTAAAAGAAACTTTGGGCATCAATGACAAAGAGAAAGATATTGCCAAGATTATTCTCATGAAGGATTTCAGTATACAGTTAATAAATAAGAAAAAGCTTCTTTTTTTTTTTTTTTGAGACGGAGTCTTGCCCTGTTGCCCAGGCTAGAGTGCAGTAGCTGATCTCGGCTCACTGCAGCCTCTGCCTCTTGGGTTCAAACAATTCTCCTGCCTCAGCCTCCTGAGTAGCTGAGGAGGCACTACTACATTACAAGCACTAGGCACATGCCACCACACCCAGCTAATTTTTGTATTTTTAGTAGGGACAGGGTTTTGCCATGTTGTTCAGGGTAGTCTCAAACTGACCTCAGTGATTTGCCCACCTCGGCCTCCCAAAGTATTGAGATTATAGGCACAAGCCACTGCAACCGGCCAGTAATCTCATTTTAAAAAGTCAAACAAAATATAAACAAGAATAATAAAATAGGGCCCTCAGAAGCCTAGACTAAATGGGGTATATAGCAACTCGAAAACTCACCCCACTCCATAGTTTATGAACAAGCCTTTGCTTGTTTAGAATATACACTTACTCTAACTACTGATACCCACCACAGAAAGGTTGCCTTGAATTGCAGATATTGCCATATATAGTCCATATAATGAAACATAAAAAGGTGTTTTATTAATTCAGCTTTCAGGCAGATCCCAAAAAACCTATTGGGGGACACATTCTAGCTCATGCTTCAACAACAAGAATAAGCTTGCGAAAGGGAAGAGGAGAACTCAGAATTGCCAAGATTTATGACAGGTAAATTTTTTTTATTGTGTGTGTGTGTGTGTGTGTGTGTGTGTGCGCGCGCGCGCGCGCGTGCGCGCGGAGACGGGGCTTTGCCATGTTGCCCAAGCTGGTCTTAAACTCCTAGGCTCAAGGGATCCTCCCGCCTTGGCCTCCCAAAGTGCTGGGACTATAGATGTGAGCCATCACACCCGGCCTCCTCATCAGATTCTCGTGCATATGGTATTAAACACAATTGCATCTCCTGCAATGCTGTAATTATTACTGGCAGATGCTGTGTGTTTGAATTTCCTTCTCAAAAAATGTTCAGCTTATTGGGAAGTCCCTACTGTGTGCTTGGTAATAGGGATTCAGAGATTCTGTTGACACATAGACTTGGTCCCTGAAAAGCATACACCTAGATAATGAAATCATCAATTCCAATTAAAGTGTGGTAAGTGCAGGGTAAGTATCAAGAATGGAAATATATCTCCTTTCTTTTTGGTAAGCTAACTCTATTTGCTTTTCAGGTTTCAGTTTAAACATCAATTTCTCAGGGAAACTTTCCTTAGCCCTTACAGTCTAGGCTACCCAGAATCTTATACCCTATATTCTTTCTCAGCACTTTACTTGTTTAATTAAGAATTGCAGATTTGGGGCTGGGTGTGGTGGCTCACACGTGTAATCCTAGCACTTTGGGAGGCTGAGGCAGGCAGATCACGAAGTCAGGAGATTGAGACCATCCTGGTCAACACGGTGAAACCCTGTCTCTACTAAAAATACAAAAATTAGCTGGTATGCCTGTAATCCCAGCTACTCAGGAGGCTAAGGCAGGAGAATTGCTTCAACTAGGAAGTTGGAAGTTGCAGTGAGCCAAGATCATGCCACTGCACCACTCCAGCCTGGAGACAGAGTGAGACTCTGTCTCAAAAAAAAAAAAAAAAAAAGAATTACAGATTTTGGCTGGATGCAGTGGCTCACACCTGTAATCCCAACACTTTAGGAGGCCAAGGCGGGCAGATTACCTGAGGTCAGGAGTTAGAGACCAGCCTGGCCAACATGGTGAGATGCTCTCTCTACTAAAAATATAAAAATTAGGCCAGGCAGGGTGGCTCACGCCTGTAATCCCAGCACTTTAGGAGGCAGAGGCAGGCAGATCCCGAGGTCAGGAGTTCGAGACCAGCCTGGGCAACATGGTGAAACCCCGTCTCTACTAAAATACAACAAATTATCTGGGCGTGGTGGTGGGTGCCTGTAATTCCAGCTGCTCCAGAGGCTGAGGTGGGAGAATTGCTTGACTCCAGGAGGCAGAGGTTGCAGTGAGTGGAGACTGTGCCACTGCACTCCAGCCTGGGCAACAGAGCAAAACTCTGTCTCAAAAAAATAAAAGATACAAAATTAAAAAAAAAAAATTATTACAGATTTAATAAATTTTTACAGAGAAACCTACTACATATTAGCTATTCTAGGTTCTTAGGATAAAGCAATGAACAAAACAAAAAGACAAGTTCATGCCCTTAGGGAACTTACATTTATTTTATTGGTAACGATTTGTATAACATACATCATCCCCGCTAGACAGAAATCCTAAGGGTTTGCTTCCTCACCATTGTATTCTCAGTTCCTGGGACACGGTAGATGTGTCATATTTGTGACTAATCAACTCCAAGCCACAAAGCAAAGATTTGCAGAAACACTACCCTAGAGAGGAAAAAGCTGCCCCCTAAAAATTAGATGAGCTCTTAATCTGGTGTTTGCAATGAATCACAGTAGTACCTATTATGTATTGTCATTAAATAAATATTAAATAATCAGTTCCCCATCTATCTAAGATGGTTTTTGTTCAGACCATTTTGCTTTTCACCATCTGTCTCTGTTGAAGATTATAATACGTATATAAATGCTATGTTTTATGGAGCTTTGGCAATCTCTAGAAATTTACAACAGATGTACTTTGTTGGGCCGGGCGCAGTGGCTCTTGTCTGTAATCCCAGCACTTTGGGAGGCTGAGGTCAGGAGTTCAAGACCAGCCTGGCCAACATGGTGAAACGCCGTCTCTACTAAAAATACAAAAATTAGCCAGGCATGGTGACAGGCACCTGTAATCCCAACTACTCAGGAGGCTGAGGTGGGAGAATCTTTTGAACCTGCTAAGGGGAGGTTGCTGTGAGCTGAGATTGTGCACTCCAGCCTGGGTGACAGAAAGAGACTCTGTCTCAAAAAAATACTGCCCCCAAAAAACAAATGTACTTTGTAGAACTAAATGGTTCCATCTTGTCAGATGTCATAGCTCACCTATTAGACTTCTTAAGAGTAAGGATTCTTTCTCTTTTGTACAATCTATAGAGTCTGGTACATGCGAAAGTATGATTTTTTTAATTAAAACTTGACTTTCCTGCAAGTAAATATAAAATGAACATGTATCAAAGATTTTATTCAACCCGTTAATTTTTTTTTTCTTTTTTCTTTTTTTTTTTTTGAGACGGAGTTTCGTTCTTGTTGCCCAGGCTGGAGTGCAATGGCGCGATCTCGGCTCACCGCAACCTCCATCTCCTGGGTTCAGGCAATTCTCCTTCCTCAGCCTCCCGAGTAGCTGGGATTACAGGCAGGCGCCACCATGCCCAGCTGATTTTTTGTATTTTTAGTAGAGACGGGGTTTCACCATGCTGACCAGGATGGTCTCGATCTCTTGACCTCCTGATCCACCCGCCTCGGCCTCCCAAAGTGCTGGGATTACAGGCATGAGCCACCGCACCTGGCTCAACCCGTTAATTAAGGAGGAAACCAATGATTCAAATGGACATTGTAATCAATCAAAGGAATACTGAAATAATTTTTTTTTTTTTTTTTTGAGATGGAGTCTCGCTCCTTTGCCCAGGCTGGAGTGCAGTGACTCAATCTCCGCTCACTGCAACCTCCATCTCCTGGGTTCAAGTGATTCTCCTGCCTCCCAAGTAGCTGGGGCTACAGGCACACCACCACTATTCCTGGCTAATTTTTTTGTATTTTTAGTAAAGATGAGGTTTCACCATGTTGGCCAGGCTGGTCTCAAACTTCTGACCTGAAGTGATCCACCCGCCTCAGCCTCCGGAAGTGCTGGGATTACAGGCGTGAGCCACCGTGCCTGGCCTATTAAAGAGACAGTTTAACAACCACCTGACCATCACCTGATGGTTGCATTACATTCTTGGTGGGGTGCAGGGCTCTCCTACCCTGCTCATGTCTGCCTAACTACCTACTCTAACAAAATGAAATATAAATTGATCAAAAATGGGTCAGTATCTATAGGAAAATAATCCATTCCATTCCACCTTACACGATTTACATCTCTCTGGACAAGAATAATTCGCATTACTCATAGTTTTCTACAACTTAAGGAGTTATAAAATAGATCAAAGACAATGGAAAGCATACAACCCTCATAGAACTGGATAACCTGCGAGATGTGCTAGACAACCTATGTAATCTTTTCATTTATTTCAAAGTCTTTTAAAGTTTGCTCCTACGTTGACATCCAATTTTGAAAGAAAAAAAAAGTTTGCTCCTATGTTAGTTTAGTGATGAGAAAGGTGCATACCCCTATAGAATCAGATAAGTCCCTAAAGGGCTGCTATACAATGCCTGACACTATTCTAAAAGAATACCCAAGGCCAGACGCAGTGGCTCATGCCTGTAATCTCAGCATTTGGGAGGCCAAGGCGGGTGGATCACCTGAGGTCAGGAATTCGAGACCAGCCTGGCTAACACAGTGAAACCCCATTTCTACAAAAAATGCAAAAAATCAGCTGGGCATGGTGGCACGCACCTGTAATCCCAGCTACTTGGGAGGCTGAGGCAAGAGAATCACTTGAACCCAGGAGGTGGAGGTTGCAGTGAGCCAGGATCGCACCACTGCACTCCAGCTTGGGCAACAAGAGCAAAACGATCTTAAAGAAAAAAAAAAGAACACTCAGTTATCCTTTTGCCTGTTTCCAAGTTTGGGGTAATTTTTCTTGAGATTCAAAACTTCATATATAGAAGTTGCTCAGTGAATGTTTGTGAGGGTTAAAAATACTTGTGGGTAAGTTCTGTAGGCCACATTTGGTTGTAGCAACTCTGAGATGTCTCTGGAGACTCAGACTGATGGGAGCATAATGCCTGTGACATGAATATAGTATTTATAGAAATAGAGCTTTTTATAAACTTCTGTTCCCTTGTATTCTGTTAGTCCTGAGATGCCTGAAAATGAAGCCACCTTCGCAATAACTGCTGGAGGGATTGGGGATGCCAAGGAGTAGGTGGTGAATTGATGCAAATTGCTTCTTAGTGCTTATTAGGAGCTGAAGAAATGGAAAACCAGTCTCCAATTTCACATCTTGAAACACAGGTTTTTTTTCCCCATGTTATTAAAAGTCAGCAAAAGAGATTTAAATATTATATTTATCTTAAAAGTCCCTGATTTATAATAACTATACATTGTATGTAAAGTCAGGGATATGTATGTGTGTGTGTGTGTATATATATATATCTGACATATATAAATTTATATACCTATTGAAATTCTCTCACTCTGTGTATGCATATATACCTATGGAAAACTAGTTGTTGGGAAAGGGGTACCTGATTCCCTCCCTTTCACTTTTCAAAGTGACCCACTAAGCAGGTGGAAACTCTAAGGGTTCAGAAATGTCCCATCCTCCTGAAGACTTTCCCTTCACCATTTTTCTAGGGTGCAGTGCCACTGACTACAGAGCTGGATGTTTTTCCACAGGAGGATTTAAGGGAGGAATGTTTATAGAACACACACAAAAAAGCTCTTTCTATTTATAATATCAAACTGCATATTCACCTTTATAGCAACAAAAAACAAACATTAAATTAAGTCAAATTGGCTGGGCGCGGTGGCTCAAGCCTGTAATCCCAGCACTTTGGGAGGCCGAGGCGGGTGGATCACGAGGTCAAGAGATCGAGACCATCCTGGTCAACATGGTGAAACCCCGTCTCTACTAAAAATACAAAAAATTAGCTGGGCATGGTGGCGTGTGCCTGTAATCCCAGCGACTCAGGAGGCTGAGGCAGGAGAATTGCCTGAACCCGGGAGGCGGAGGTTGCGGTGAGCCGAGATTGTGCCATTGCACTCCAGCCTGGGTAACAAGAGCGAAACTCCGTCTCAAAAAAAAAAAAAAAAAAAAAAAAAAATTAAGTCAAATTTTATATCATTTGACATCGACAAGCAGAAATTACTTTTAAAAAATGTATTTATGGCCAGCCACAATGGCTCATGCCTGTAGTCTCAGCACTTTGGGAGGCCAAGGCAGGTGGATCACTTGAGGTCAATAGTTCAAGACTAGCCTGGCCAACATGGTGAGACCCCATCTCTACTAAAAACACAAAAATTAGCTAAGTGCAGTGGCACGTTCCTATAATCCCAACTACTTTGGAGGCTGAGGTAGGAGAATCGTTTGAACCCTGAAGACAAAGGTTGCAGTGAGCCAAGATGGCACCACTGCATTTCACCCTGGGTGACAGAGCAAGACTCTGTCTCAAAAAGAGAAAAAAGGAAAAAAATGTATTTATGATACATACATATTCTCTTGGGAAGATAAAGACAAAGATAATTATAAAATTTAAAATTTGGGGTGATGATTTTTATATTTTAAATTTTGGGTAAAGTATTAAAAATCTTTTTTAAGAGCACTTAAACAAAAAAGAGCACTTTGGGAGGCCAAGGGGGGCAGATCACCTGAGGTCAGGAATTTGAGACCAGCCTGGCCCACATGGTGAAACCCCATCTATACTAAAAATACAAAACTTAGCCAGGTGTGGTGGCAGACACCTGTAATCCCAGCTACTCAGGGGACTGAGGCAAGAGAATTGCTTGAACCTGGGAGGCAGAGGCTGCAGTGAGCTGACATTGTGCCACTGCACTCCAGCCTAGGTCACACAGTGAGATTCCATCTCAAAAAAAAAAAAAATTGTTTAAATGTTAAAATTAATTTAAATGTAAAATTTCTGAATACTAATCTTAGAAATGTGTAAAATATATTGTTTTTTGATTTTTGAACAATAAAATCTTTTCAAACTGTATGTATAATGAAAATATGTAAAAATTAAAATGCTAATGACAATATACAATGAAAAGCTTTATAGATGTCAATCCTTTTTTTTTTTTTTTTTTTTTTTTTTGGGACGGAGTTTCGCTTTTTTTACCCAGGCTGGAGTGCAATGGCGCGATCTCGGCTCACCGCAACCTCCGCCTCCCGGGTTCAGGCAATTCTCCTGCCTCAGCCTCCTGAGTAGCTGGGATTACAGGCACACGCCACCATGCCCAGCTAATTTTTTGTATTTTTAGTAGACACGGGGTTTCACCATGTTGACCAGGATGGTCTCGATCTCTTGACCTCGTGATCCACCCGCCTCGGCCTCCCACAGTGCTGGGATTACAGGCTTGAGCCACCGCGCCCGGCTATAGATGTCAATCCTTATAGACTTCAATGTTAAATCAACTTATATGAAAATTCGGCCAGGCGCGGTGGCTCACGCCTGTAATCCCAGCACTTTGGGAGGCCAAGCAGGTGGATCACTTGAGGTCAGGAGTTTCAGACCAGCCTGGCCACCATGGTAAAACCCTGTCTCTACTAAAAAAATACAAAAATTAGCCAGGTGTGATGGCAGGCACCTGTAATTCCAGATACTCAGGAGGCTGAGCGAGGAGAATCGTTTGAATCTGGGAGGTGGAGGTTGCAGTGAGCCGAGATCGCACCACTGTACTCCAGCCTGGGAGACGAAAGTGAGACTCCATCTCAAAAAAAAGAAAAAGAAAATTCACAGGCTGGTGTGGTGGCTCACACCTGTAATCCCAGCACTTTAGGAGGCCAAGGCAAGTGAACTGCTTGAGCCCAGGAGTTTGTGTCCAGGCTAGGCTATATAGCAAAACCCCATCTCTACAAAAAAATATTTGCCAGGCATGGTGATGTCTGCCTGTGGTCCCAGCTACTCAGGAGGCTGAGGTGGGAGGATTGCTGGAGCCCAGGAGGCGGAGGTTGCATTGAGCCAAGATAGAGCCGCTGCACTCCAACCTGGACCACAGAATGAGACCCTGTCTCAAAAAAGAAAGAAAGAAGAAGAAGAAAACTTAAGTATTAAAAGTACTATTTGTTATAAAAGGTATTTGATTATCAATGACATTATTCACTTATTATTGAATAAACAAGGAAAATATGGTTCCTGCCCATCAAGAATGTGTATACTAGCTAAGAGAAAAGACTAATGTTTAGGAAAATAAGAGAGCAAATGATTATATAATTAATTCATCAGCAGTGTGATCTTGGATTGACCCTTAAAGAAAAAGTACCCGGCTGGGCATGGTGGCTCACGCCTGTAATGCCAGCACTTTGGGAGGCCGACGCGGGTGGATCACTTGAGGTCAGGAGTTCGAGATCAGCCTGGCCAATATGGTGAAACCCCATCTATAAAAAAAAAAAAAAAAAAAAATGCCGGGTGCAGTGGCTCAAGCCTGTAATCCCAGCACTTTGGGAGGCCGAGGCGGGTGGATCACAAGGTCAAGAGATCGAGACCATCCTGGTCAACATGGTGAAACCCGTCTCTACTAAAAATACAAAAAATTAGCTGGGCATGGTGGTGCGTGCCTGTAATCCCAGCTACTCAGGAGGCTGAGGCAGGAGAATTGCCTGAACCCAGGAGGCGGAGGTTGCGGTGAGCCGAGATTGCGCCATTGCACTCCATCCTGGGTAACATGAGTGAAACTCCGTCTCAAAAAAAAAAAAAAAAAAAAGATAAAAAGAAAAAGTAAAATTCCAGCCCGGCAGAGTGGCTCACACCTGTAATCCCAGCACTTTGTGAGGCGAAATGGGCGGATCACTTGAGGTCAGGAATTCAAGACCAGCCTGGCCAACACAGTAAAACCCCATCTCTAATAAAAATACAAAACTAGCTGGGCATGGTGGTGCACGCCTGTAATTCCAGCTACTCGGGAAGCTGAGGCAGGAGACTCACTTGAACCCAGGAGGCAGAGGTTGCATTGAGGTGAGATTGTGTCATTGCACCCCAGCCAGGGCAACAGAGTGAAACTCCATTTCAAACAACAACAACAAAAAAGAATAAGTAAAATTTCAAAAATGGAGAGGAAAGGTTAAGCTGAGAGACTGCATGTGCAAAGGTATAGAAGCTGGGATTTGGAAAGAAAATGGAGACAAACTCAGCAAGCAGGAATTGTTCACAATGCAGGATACTGAGAAATAAGAGCTTTTTTTCTTTTACTTTTTATTTTTTTTATTTTTTATTTTTCTTTGAGACGGAGTTTCGCTCTTGTTACCCAGGCTGGAGTGCAATGGCGCGATCTCGGCTCACCGCAACCTCCGCCTCCTGGGTTCAGGCAATTCTCCTGCCTCAGCCTCCTGAGCAGCTGGGACTACAGGCACGCGCCACCATGCCCAGCTAATTTTTTGTATTTTTAGTAGAGACGGGGTTTCACCATGTTGACCAGGATGGTCTCGATCTCTTGACCTCGTGATCCACCCGCCTCGGCCTCCCAAAGTGCTGGGATTACAGGCTTGAGCCACCGCGCCCGGCCCCTTCTTTTACTTTTTAAAACCACAGAAGCTGCTTCCCTGAATAAGCAAAGATAAAGTCATCTAGGAGTAGATTTTCTGCATTCTGCAAAATTACTTAAATGGCATAATTTTCATATGCAAATATAAAGGCATACTTTTGTCCTAGGGAAAGGAAGGCTATGTTACTTGATTCATTGTGCACATTTTAAATTTTCTGTGTGTTATGCTGTTTTAACAGTTTTGTTTTTTTTTGAGGTGGAGTTTCATTCTTCTTGCCCAGGCTGGAGTGCAATGGCACCATCTCAGCTCACTGCAACCTCTGCCTCCTGTGTTCAAGCAATTCTCCTGCCTCAGTCCCCCAAGTAGCTGGAATTACAGGCACCCACCACAATGTCCAGCTAATTTTTTGCATTTTTAGTAGAGATGGGGTTTCACCGTGTTGACTGGGCTGGTCTCAAACTCCTGACCTCAGGTAATTCACCTGTCCCAGCCTCCCAAAGTGTTAGGATTACAGGCGTGAGCCATCGCACTTGGCCTGTTTTAACATTTTGAAAAATCTTTCTAGCTGGGGAGAGACTGCCCCTATCAGGGCTAGCCAATTCTTAGAGACAGCAAAGGGCTCAGCCAGGAGCATGTCTTTGATGCACAAACTAACCAATCTACAGCCATCTAGCTCTATCTATCTGGCCCTTATACTCCAGAAGAGAATATTGCTTTGCCTTAATCATCCCAGGCCCTGCTACCAGGCAACTAGGGGCCACCCATCTAATTTAGAGCCTACCAAAATTTCAGCCTGGGCAACCTGGTGAAACGTGGTCTCAAAAAACAAACAAATTAGCCAGGTGTGATGGCAGGCGCCTGTAATCCCAGCTACTTGGGAGGCTGAGACAGGAGAATCACTTGAGCCCAGGAAGTCAAGGCTGCAATGAGCCATGATGGCACCACTGTACTCCAGCCTGGGCAACAGAGAGACCCTGTTAAAAAAAAAAAAAAAAAAAAAAAAAAGGAAAAAAAAATTATTTAACTGGCACTCCTCAACTGTTTAACCTGCCCTGCCTCAGAAACTTCAATAAAGGCCATGGCCCAAACTCTCCCCAGTCTCAGTGCTCTGCCTCCTGACTACTCCCATGTGTTCGCCAGTGACCCTGCATGGCATGTGATGACCCCCTCTTTAGGAACTGTGAGTATAACAAACTTTCTTCTACAAGCCTCTCCTATCTTTCCTCAGGCCACACCTGACTATCCTATAAATGCACAATTTAAATAGTTTGACGACATCCTTGATAAAAACTGAGCATCTCCTAGAGATTCCCTGGTATGAGGAGCCCTGGAGAGGGGGTGGATCAATTTGCATAGCAGCCCAGAGCTTTTTAGTAGGGACAGAAATTAAAACTCCCAAGACTTGAAATTCACAGTTTCTGGGTTAAGCAGAGTACCCCTTACAAAGGACAATTTACCAAGAAGTGGGCAGTAGGGTTGGAAAACAGGGCCTAACACAAAGTCCTAGAGTTCAGTGGAGGAGCCGGTTTCAATGCGGTCTGTTGCTAAGGGTGGAATCCTCTCTGTGTCCAGCCACTCTTTTTTAAGACAGAGTTTCCCTCTTGTTGCTCAGGCTGGAGTGCAATGGCACAATCTCGGCTTACCGCAACCTTTGCTTCCTGGGTTCAAGCAATTCTCCTGCCTCAGCCTCCGAAGTAGCTGGGATTACAGGCATGGGCCACCACACCCAGCTGATTTTGTATTTTCAGTAGAGACAGGGTTTCTCCATGTTGGTCAGGCTGGTCTCTAACTCCCAACCTCAGGTGATCCGCCTGCCTCAGCCTCCCAAAGTGCTGGTATTATTGGCATGAACCACCACACGTGGCCGGGGTCCAATCACTCTTATATGTCCTGGTTTGGAGAACAGTAGCTAAGTCTGAGAATGAACTAAAAAGCTGCAACCTGGTGCCCAACTTTGGGACAGCACTGCAGATTGTGCAGGTATCTGGGCAGCAAGAAAATCACCAGTGTCAGCCGGGCATGGTGACTTATGCTTGTAATTCTAGCACTTTGGGAGGCTGAGGCAGGTGTATCACTTGAGGTCAGAAGTTCGAGACCAGTCTGGCCAACACAGTGAAACCCCATCTGAACTAAAAATACGAAAAATTAATCGGGTACGGTGGTGTGTACCTGTAATCCCAGCTACTTGGGAGGCTGAGGCAGGAGAATCACGTGAACCTGGGAGGCGGAGGTTGCAGTGAGCCAAGATCAGCCATTGCACTCCAGCCTGGGCACAATGCAAGCCTCCGTCTCAGAAAAAAAAAAAAAAAAAAAACACCTGTGCCCACTGAGCTTTTCTAGACCAGGGTTCAACGTATTACCTGTGACCAAAGGACCATGGCTTTTCAGTCCTCCTTCTCCATCTCTGTGTAGAAATAGGTCTGGCCTATTTCTGGCCTATATAGGGGAGAGGAGCAGTCAAAAGGAGGATTTATTGGTTAGGACTCTTGGCTCTCAGCTACAGAAACTCACACTGTTACTGGAAAAGGGTAATCTGGACTCTGAGAGAGTTCTTGGACCTCACGCAAGAAAGAACATGGGTTGAGTCTACAGACTAAAGCAAAAGCAAGTTTGTTTGTTTATTTATTTATTTTTTGAGACAGAGTCTTGCTCTGCCACCCAGGCTGGAGTGCAGTGGCACAATCTCGGCTTACTGCAACCTCTACTCCCAGGTTCAAGCAATTAGCCTAGCTCAGCCTCCCAAGTAGCTGGGCTGACAGGCGCCCACCACCATGCCCAGCCAATTTTTGTATTTTTAGTAGAGATAGGGTTTCAGTATGTTGGCCAACATGGTCTCGAACTCCTGATCTCAGCTTCCCCAAATGCTGGGATTGTAGGTGTGCGCCACTGTGCCCAGGCTGAAGGCAGGTTTATTTAAAAAGTAGCTGGGGGCCGGCACTGAGGCTCATGCTTGTAATCCTAGCACTTTGGAAGGCTGAGGCAGGTAGATCATTAGGTCAGGAGTTTGAGACCAGCCTGACCAACATGGTAAAACCCCGCCTCTACTAAAAATACAAAAAAATTAGCCAGGCGTGGTGGCGCATGTCTGTAATCCCAGCTACTCAGGAGGCTGAGGCATGAAAATCACTTGAACCCAGGAGGTGGAGGTTGCAGTGAGCTGAGATTGCGCCATTGCACTCCAGCTCACGCCTATAATCCTAGCATTTGGGGAGGCCAAAATGGGCAGATCACCTGAGGTCAGGAGTTAAAGACCAGCCTAGCCAACAGGATAAAACCTTGTTTCTACTAAAAATACAAAAATTTGCTGGCCATGTTGGTGCACGCCTGTAATTCCAGGTACTCTGGAAGCTGAGGCAGGAGAATCGCTTGAACCTGGGAGGCGGGGACTGAAGTGAGCCGAGATTGTGCCACTGCACTCCAGCCTGGGTGACAGAGCCAGACTCCATCTCAAAAAAAAAAAAAAAAAAAAGACTATGTAAGTCTGAAGGCAGGTAGAGGGAGGGTAGCAACCTGGGCAGGCTAGTTGGGTTTTTCTCAAGAGGCCTCATGGTGGTGAATGTTGCATGCTTCAGGGTCATGCCTTCTACCTTAGTCTTCAGTATGTTTAGTGCCTCAGTATTGATAAATATCTGGAGAGACGCCTCAGTCTGACTAAGCTCGAACAAGCTTCTGGGAGACTATCCCAGAAGACAAGTAATGACGAAGAATAGAATGTAGTATCAAGCAGATCAGATGTAAAAACTGACTTGAATAATGTTCTGCAGTGGACAGGTCTATGAAAACCTACCACAGAAGTCCGAGGAAGCCGAGAGGCTGAAGAAAGAGACTGACAAATCCATTCTCTCAGAAAGAAACATTTAACAGGGACTTGCCATGTCTGTGTCTCAAGTGGCAGCAAGACAAGATGGTGGATCCCATGCAATTACTACCCCAGACCCAGGGCTTACATACCATAGGGAGAGGGTATACATGACTCAGAAGGGATGTGTACAACAACTAAAGTACAATATAATCAAAGTTATTTTCAACCGGAATTACGGTAAGTAACCTGCTCTTATACAAAGAACAATAGATAAACTGGAAATCTTAGAGGCCTTCCCAGAACAGAAGTTAATCAGCAGTCAACATAGCTGATTAGCAGCTAAGATGGAGTTGCTTTATCCTCCATAATGAACAACCTATTACCTCAAGGAGCAGTTCATCTGAGGCTAACGTTGCTTGTGAAGAAAGTTCCTTAACTTTCTTGAACATGGAATCAGAATAAGGCTGCTTGGGCCAGGAACAGTGGCTCATGCCTATAATCCTAGCACTTTGGGAAGCTGAGGCAGGAGGATCACTTGAGCCCAGGAGGTAGAGAGCAGCCTGGGCAACAGAGTGAGATCCCATATCTACAAAAATAAAAAAAGTTTCACTGGAACGAGCCATTTTGAGTGCTGAAAAAAAAAAAAAAAAAAA
>NW_022437100.1:2066249-2086836 GCF_009761245.1 Sapajus apella | reverse complement strand
CACGCCTGTAATCCCAGCACTCTGGGAGGCCGAAGCGGGCGGATCACAAGGTCAAGAGATCGAGACCATCCTGGCCAACATGGTGAAACTTCGTCTCTACTAAAAATACAAAAATTAGCTGGGCGTGGTGGCGTGTGCCTGTAGTCCCAGCTACTTGGGAGGCTGAGGCAGGAGAACTGCTTGAACCTGGGAGGTAGAGGTTGCAGTGAGCTGAGATCGTGCCATTGCACTCCAGCCTGGGTAACAAGAGTGAAACTCTTGTCTCAAAAAAAAGAAAAGAAAAAAGAAAAGAAAAAAAGTATAGTGGCTGTACTCCAGCCTGGGCAAGCAAATAAGACCCTGTCTCAAAAAAAAAAAAAAAAGGAAAAAAGAAGAAAAAAGAACAAGGCTACTTGGCTATAAACCTTGAATCACTAAGGGACTCTGATGGCCTGCTACATTAATAATCATTCACTCATTCCTATGTATATTTTAAATGTATTAAAAAGAATTTAAGATGAAAAGTTTATTTATTTATTTATTTTTTAGAGATGGGGTTTCACCATGCTGGCCAAGATGGTCTCCATCTATTGACCTTGTGATCCGCCCACCTCAGCCTCCCAAAGTGCTAGGATTACAGGCATGAGCCACTGCGCTCAGCCTCATGCCCAGCTAATTTTTGTATTTTTAGTAGAAACAGGGTTTGACCATGTTGGTCAGGCTGGTCTCGAACTCCTGACCTCATGATCTTCCCACCTTGTCCTCCCAAAGTGCTGAGATTACAGGTGTGAGCCACTGTGCCCAGCCAAAAAGGTATTTTTAATAAGATGGGACCATGGCTCATGCCCATAATACCAACACTTTGGGAGGCCATGGCACTTGAGGCCTGGAGTTCAAGACCAGGCTGGGCAACACAGGGAAATTTTGTCTCTACGAAAAATTTAAAAATTAGCCAGGAGTGGTGGTGCATGCCTATAGTCCCAGATGCTCAGGAGGCTGAGGTAGGAGGTTTGTTTGAGCCCAGGAGTTAGGGCTGCAGTGAGCTGATTGTGTCACTACAATCCAGCCTGGGTGACAAAGCAAGGTCTTACATCAAACAAACAAACAAAGACCTTGTGAAATAAAACGTTAACAATGCAACTGAAGACTCCTGAATAGCCCCTAGGAGTAAATCTCTTTCCTCCCCCACAAAATTATTCATTTTGCTGAATTTGTTGTCAGATGATCCCATATCTTTCATTATCCTTACATTACATATACTGTATATGTGGCCCTACATAATAAAGCATACTCCCTAACATTCAGCCAAAATTGAGACACCAGTTAGGTGCCAGCTGCAATGGATATAGAAGTAACTAATCAAGACAGTCCCTGACACACCTTTCTTCACATTATTATTGCAGGAATAATCACCTGAATAACCAACTACAATTGGGGTTAAGTCTACAAAGCAAAAGCATGGCAGTTCTGAGAGGCCCCGCTGAGGGAGCTGCCTAGTGTGAGGTTAGCCTGACCCAGATTTAAGGAAGGTACAAACGCCTGCCAGATATGGTGGACATTCATATTGTCTTGACAAGGCACCCTCTACCCTGAGTATCTCAGATGGCTGCATTGGCGACCTCCCCTCCACGGTACTTCAACAACTCCCTTCCTCCAAGTAATTTCACCTCTCTTTGACAGAAAGTAAAAAAAGCCTGTCCTGAACACTACAATCCCAACTCATTTCACAAGGACTGCCAAGGGAATCAACATCTTAATTTTCCAATCTCATAGTCTTTGCAGTGATTCCAACGGGTAAAGAAGGCGAAGGCAAAGCCACGTGGAATGGTTCACACTGAGTTATTTACCCTGAGCAGCAGCCAGTTGGGGAGGGGGTAACGGCCTGCAGAATCCCCATAACTTCTCAAACATACGTCTGGAATTACATATTAATACAAAAGCAAAAGTCCTTCCTTTTGACTCCACCCAGCACCAATGTGAACCACCCCTCAGATCAGGAAGGTGGGTGTGTGTGTGGGGTTGGGGGTGTGGGTATAGGCTTGGTGGTGTATTTATTTCGCAAAGTCCTTCCTGGAAATGACTCTATTGCTAGTTACTTTGCCTCCAAATATGCACACACTCTATTTTGCCTCTATTATCAAAATTATGTAAATACCAGCATTTTTTCATTATATCTTAGAGACACCAATTAGTATTTAACTAATCTATTGCTGTTTTCACTTTGTCCTTATTATGTTCTGATTTTTGATGCCAGCCTGATTTTCTTCACATTATTAAGTCTATGTACTTCTAAAGTACAAAAGACCATAACACAATTACATACATTGTGGTCAGCTCACCTTACTATTTTATTTCTCAGCAGGATGATGCCAGATTTCCTCCGACTCTCAGCTCCATGTCTGATCAACATCCCTATATCTGCCTGCGGCACACAAAGGAATCTATTTTTTTGAGATAGTCTTGCTCTGTCGCCCAGGCTGGAACACAGTGGCGTGATCTCGGCTGACTACAACCTCCACCTCCCAGGTTCAAGTGATTCTCCTACCTCAGCCTCCTGAGTAGCGGGGACTACAGGCGCACACCACCACGCCTGGCTAATTTTTGTATTTTTAGTAGAGACAGGGTTTCATCGTGTTAGCCAGGATGGTCTCGATCTCCTGATCTCGTGATCTGCCCACCCTGGCCTCCCAAAGTGCTGGGATTACAGGAGTGAGCCTGTTTTCTTTTTTTGTTCTTGTTTTTGTATTTTTTTGTTTTGTTGAGACAGAGTCTTGCTCTGTCACCACGGTGGAATGCAGTGGTATGAGCTCAGCTCACTGCAACCTCTGCTGCCCAGGTTCAAGCGATTCCCCTACCTCAGCCTCCCTAGTAGCTGGGACTACAGGCGTGCACCACTACACCTGGCTAATTTTTTGTACTGTATTTTAGTAAAGATGGGGTTTCACCATATTGGCCAGGATGCTCTCGATTTCCTGACGTTGTGATCAGCCTGCCTCAGCTTCCCAAAGTACTGGGATTAAAGGTGTGAGCCACCAGGCCCAGCCAAGCCTGTATTTTTAAAAAGATAACCAGGCAGAGTGGCTCATGCCTGTAATCCTAGCACTTTGGGAGACTGAGGTGGGAGGATTGCTTGAGGCTAAGAGTTCAAGACCAATCTGGCCAATATAGTGATACCTTGTTTTTAAGAAAAGAAAAAAAACAAACTGGGCAGGACACGGTGGCTCATGTCTGTAATCCCAGCACTTTGGGAGGCTGAGGCAGGTGGATTACCTGAGATCGGGAGCCTGGGCAACACTGAAACCCCATCTCTACTAAAAATACAAAAAATGAGCTGGGTGTGGCAGCCTGCACCTGTAGTCTCAGCTATTTGGGAGGCTGAAGCAGGAGAATCGCTTGAACCCAGGAGTTGGAGGGTGCAGTGAGCCAAGATCACTGCACTCCAGCCTGGGCGACAGAGCAAGACTCCGTCTCAAAAGAAAGACAGAAAGAAAGAAAAAAAATGTGGCTGGGCAAGGTGGCTTACGCCTATAATCCCAGCAAGTTGGGAGGCCAAGGCAGGTGGATCACCTGAGGTCAGGAGTTCAAGACCAGCCTAGCCAACATAATGAAACCCCATCTCTGCTAAAAATACAAAAATTAGCTGGGCGTGGTGGTGCACGTCTGTAGCTACTCAGGAGGCTGAGGCGGGAGAATCACTTGAATTCGGGAGGCAGAGGTTTCAGTGAGCCAAGATCATGCCACTGCACCACAGCCTGGGTGGCAGAGTGAGACTTTGTCTCCAAAAATAAAAAAAAAAGTCCTGTTCAGCTACTATGAAATTTGATCTGCAGTTTGGCATATACCTACTCCCTCCCCTCTAGCCTAAGGAGGGCTGAATTTCCTGTTTGTGTTGGTCAAAAGCCAAAAAAGAATCCCAATCATCTGCTCTTCCAGAAAGATGAAAGAACTGTTTGTGTCCACATCAAAGATAAGGCCCTACAGCAATTCAGGAGACTATGAGGGCCTCCCAAGCACCAGCAGGCATAGCCACACAGTCCTGGCAGGTCTGATCTTTAATGCTTGAGCCCCACCAAGAATGAGGGAGTGCTCAGAGACGGCCCTGCAGGTAACAAAGTTGGCGGTCTGTGGCCAAAGTGACCCAGTAGTTCTTTTGGGTCAGTTTCATGGCTTCTTCAGACCTAAAAAGCTGCCACTGAAAGGGCCTTGGTCCCTTAGTCTTTGGTTAGTCCAAGCCTATGTTAGTCTTTCATTTCATTTACATCTAACCGGCCAAAGAGCCTTCACCTACTAGGATCCCCATGAATTAGTGGGCGACAGAGTGAGACTCCGTCTCTTAAAAAAAAAAAAAAAAAGTCGGCAGCTCACACCTGTAATCCTAGTACTTTGGGAGGCCGAAGGGGGTGGATCACTTGAGGTCAGGAGTTCAAGACCAGCCTGGCCATCATGGCAAAACCCCATCTTTATAAAAAAAGAAAGAAAGAAAAAAAAGCTACATAGGCCCCTTACAATTTGCCCACAAGGAGATTCCTTGCAGGCCCCCAAGATCTTTTTTCTTTTTTTTTGGCCCCCAAGATCTTTATGCTAAAACAGTTCTGTTGAATTTCACCCTGATAATGGACATTAATGGTTTATCATCACAAGCACAGGACAAGGGACAGAATTAAAAACTTATCCCTCTGTTCACCTGAGACAAACACATATCTGACTGCTGCCTCTGCCCTATGATGATTTTATCTTATGTGAAAATTGCAGATTAACTGAGCATGAGAGGAAGGCATCAGTGAAGACTAATCAAAGACTTAGAGGAAGACGCATGGACACATGGAGGGGGAAAACAACACTCACTGAGGGCTGTCGGGGGTGGGGGTAGGGGTAGGGAGAGCATCATGAAGAATAGCTAATGGATGCTGGGCTTCATACCTAGGCAAGGGGTTAATCTGTGCAATAAACCACCATGCCACACGTTTACTTGTGTAACAAACCTGCATATCCTGCACATGTACCCCAGAACTTAAAAGTTGATGAAAAAGGCCAGGCATGGTTGCTCACGCCTGTAATCCCAGCACTTTGAGAGGCCGAGATGGGCAGATCACCTTAGGTTGGGAGTTTGAGTCCAGCCTGGCTAACATGCTGAAACTCTGTCTCTACCAAACATATAAAAATTAGCTGGGAGCGGTGGCGGGCGCCGGTAACCTCAGGTACTCAGGAGGCTGAGGCAAGAGAATCGCTTCAACCTGGGAGGCGGAGGTTGCAATGAGCCCAGATCATGCCACTGCACTCCAGCCTGGGCGACACAGCGAGACTTTCTCTCAAAAAAACAACAACAAAAAAACCCCACTCAGCACCCACATGGAGGGACCAAATTTCCCTACTTGTACCTATCTGTTGAAATCAGACGTTAGATGTGCCTGTCTCGAGGGCCCTAACAGCTCAACAGTTGTGGGACGCCATTTGGCCAAGTTTGAAGGGCTTTAAAATGCAGTTTGAGAGGACAGGGAGCAGGTAAGAAAAGGGAAGCCAGTATAGAAGGAACTGAGCGGAGAACGTGGGCTAGCCGGGTTCAACACTTGTCCTTATGGCTTCGCCCTTTCTGTGTCGGACCACCGCTCTGAAACCTTGTTCTCCTGAGTGCTGGGGTCTTCTCAGGGCTTTCTGAGGAACGCCGTTTAAAGGCAGCCAAAAGCCCACGGGGTCCACTGGGGCTCCATGCACATTTTTTCTTTTTCTTTTTTTTTTTTTGAGACGGAGTCTCACTCTGTCGCCCAGGCTGGAGTGCAATGATGCAATCTCAGCTCACGGCACCCTCCCCTCCCGGGTTCAAACGATTATACTGCCCCAGCCTCCCGAATAGCTGGGATTACAAGCGCGCACCACCATACCCAGCTAATTTTGTATTTTTCGTTGAGACGGGGTTTCACCTTGTTGGCCAGGCTGGTCTGGAACTCCTGACTTCAGGTGATCCGCCCACCTCGGCCTTCCAAAGTGCTGGGATTACAGGAGTGAGCCACCACGCCCAGCCTCCAAGCACATTAGCAACGGCTGTGCTTGGCCAGGGACGGTGAAAATATACGGTTCACAAAATGCACCTCAGTGTGAACCAAGCGTAGCTGAGGGGGCTTTAACCTAATGGGGACATCGACACCTCACCAACTCCCGAAAGAAAGGGACACGGCGCATCCATCATGGCTGCCGGAGACAGAGCAGCGAGAGACAACCAAAAGAAAATGGCGCCGGGGTCCGCCGCCATTCTCAAACGGCCCAGGGCGGCGGGGCGAGAGGGCTGCCAGCACCATATAGGAAGATCAGTCAGGGAACTTAAGACCCTTCCGGCTTCTGGCACCAGGAGACCCTGAAACTTGATAACAATATGGAGGACGGTTATTGTCTCTGCAAAGCAACTTCCACAAGCTGGCCGCGGGGTCTGACCAGAGATCGGAATCCGGCAAAATCCTCTATTCTCTAAACAGAATGCGTTACGCATACTGCGCATCTTCGCAACAGCGGGCCGGCAAACGACGCAAAGAATGTTACGTCGCACCGGAGGCTTTTCCTCCCACCTCACCCCACGTTCTAGTTCAGGAGGCGCGAAAACTCTACGCTCACTCCGTACTTTGTTTTTCTTATACACACCGCAAAATACCGCCATCGTCGCAACTGACGTAAAGTGCTTCCAAGAATACCCGTAGTACTCCGCGGAGCCCTCGGGCTATTCCAAGACGCTGTTTACGTATCCTCTCCGCCGTACGTAGCGTTAAGTTGGAGCAGACTCAGCGGCGGCCGCCATTTTGTGCAGTCGCTGGGAAGGAAGGAGACGCCTAAACCGCGGCACTGCCGGGTTTGAGCGTAGCCAAACCTGCCCACCGGCTTTATAGCCCCGATTCTCTGTGTTTTGCTCCCGTCTCCGACGAGAGAGGCGGCGACGGTGGCGTCTGCGACGGGAGACAGCGCGTCGGAGCGAGAGAGCGCTGCGCCTGCCGCCGCCCCAACAGCGGAGGCGCCGCCGCCATCGGTCGTCACCAGACCGGAGCCGCAGGCCCTCCCGAGCCCGGCCATCCGTGCCCCGCTCCCAGATCTCTATCCGTTTGGGACCATGCGCGGAGGCGGCTTTGGGGACCGGGACCGGGATCGTGACCGTGGAGGGTAAGGGTGGGGGAGGAGAGGAGAGGCCTGGCGTGGGGGTGGGGAAGTTGCTTTCTGGGTAGGCCCAGCGGACTGCGGGCCTGAGAGCCTTGCTCTCGACCCCGGGAGGCGAGGCGAGACGGCGGTTTCGTTTGCGGGCCTCGGACCAGGGTCACTCGGACCCGGGAAGGGCGGCGGCTTGGCGACGCTGGGCCTCTTGATGCGGACGGCCGTCGTGGCGCGGTCCGGCCTCGTCCCAGCTGCGCGGGGGGAGGGGAGGGATCCGGAGGGCGGCCTGGCCGCGGCAGCCCCGGCCGGGGTGTCGGGGCCTCGCCTGACTTGCCGGCTCTTCAGTCTGGCCTCTTCGGGCGGGCCGTTTGATGTCTCCAGGCCTCGAACTTCATCTGGAAAAACGGATCTTCCTAAGAGAAGACTTCAGCCCGGGAAAACCTTTCACGAAATGGCAACCTTGACATTCGGTCCCTAGAGTTCACTTTATGGCACTGGAAACCAAAAGACCGACTTTTTATTTTTAAAAATAGATTTTAATCCTTTTCAGTCACATTTTAAGTGGGAGAAATACATTGGGATGTAAAGCAATGGAGTTCCCATCTGAATGATCGTGTTTAGGGGAAGGAGAGATTTTGGGGTCGTTTAGTTTTAATTTTATTATTTCAGCCTTTTTTTTTTCCTAATTGGACAGCAGCATCAACTGTTCGGTGTCTCTAGAAAGTTCTTGGTGTTGTGGGCCGGGCGCGGTGCCTCACGCCAGTAATCCAGTACTTTGGGAGGCCAAGGCGGGCCCGACTCCTGAGGTTAGGAGTTCGAGACCAGCCTGACCACCATGGAGAAACCCCGTCTCTACCAAAAATACAAAATTAGCCTGGCGTGGGGGCACATGCCTGTAATCCCAGCTACTTGGGAGGCTGATGCAGGAGAATCGCTTGAATCCGGGAGACGGAGGTTGCAGTGAGCAGAGATCGCACCATTGCACTCCAGCCTGGGCGACAGAGCGAGACTCCATTTCAAAAAAAAAAAAAAAAGTAATTGGTATTATAATGCCAGAATTACTGGGTTGGAAGTTAACATGGGTTTAAACCTAAAGTTCCCAGATAGATTTAAATTTTACTGGTAAAAGAAAATGTCGCTTAAGAGATGTTCTTATTTGTGCTACCACTTAGAAGAGCGGTGTCTGGACAGGCCGGGTGCAGTGGCTCACGCCTGTAGCCCCAACACTTTGAGAGGCTGAGGTAGGCAGATCATGAGGTCAGGAGTTTGAGACTAGCCTGGCCAATATGGTGAAACCCCCATCTCTACTAAAAATACAAATAACCGGGCTTGGTGGCGCACACTTGTAATCCTAGCTACTTGGGAGGCTGAGGCAGGAGAATCGTGTGAACCTGGGAGGTGGAGGTTGCCGTGAGCCGAGATCGCACCACTGCACTCCGGTCTCCTTCGAACTCCCCCCGTCCCCCAAAAAAGTAAAGTGAGGCCACTAAGAGAGAGAGAGAGAGAGAGAGAGAGTGAGAGAGAGAGAGAGAGAGAGAGAGTGTGTGTGTGTGTGTGTGTGTGTGTGTGTGTGTGTGTGTGTGTGTGTGTGGCGGGCCTTGTTCAAGATCTCGAAACCATTGTAAACCTGTTTCCTCCTCTGAGGAAGGGGTAATTGCTTTTACTTTGATGTGTTGTCAGTAATTAAAAGATAATGGATGTAATTGTCTGTCGTAGGGCTCTGTTAACGATATTTTCTCCAAACATTTTTGTCTTTTGTGGTTCAGATACACAACTACCAGATTTACTAGCCACAACCACTTCAGTTGCCACTTTTTACAAAATTAAAATTTTGATTTATACCTTATTAGGAAGGAAAATAGTTGATCTCATTTTAAGTTTAGAGGTGGGATGTTTGCTCAGTGTTTTGCTGTATTGCTAAGTTTAGAAGTGAATTTCGGTACAACCAGTTAGAAAAATAATTTGACATTATCTAGGAAAGTTGAAAACAACCCAGAAATTCCTCCCTAAGCTTTATACCCTACACTGTAATGCCTAGAGCAATCCTTGCACACTTGGCCCAGCATCCTCATACAGAAAAATTTGTATACCAGCATTCATGACAACAGGATATTGGAAACAACTCAAATGTCTCAAGTTGTGGGTAGTTGTGCCATTGAATACAATTGAATGGGGAGGGGGGGAGAGAACTTGGATTAGTGTGAATAAGTCACAGACGTGTTGAGTTAAAAAGCAGGTTGTGGTAGGGTGACACATTAAAGGTTATGTGCAAAAATGACAGGATTGGCTAACAAAATTGAAGGTAGTGGTTATTAGGGTGAAAGTTGTAAACGTGAAATAGGCACATAGAGGGGCTACAAGGTACTAATAGTGTTCTATTTCTTTATAATGGGTGTTTGGGTTAATACTTCCTTTCCCCATATATATGCTTTAATAAGTTACTTGAAAGGAGGAAAAAGGTGAATTATTGATCCATACTTGACTCTGAGTATCAGATGACATTTTTTAAAAATTTCAAATGAACTGGCCTTTCAAGGTCTGCCCCAGCTCTCTCTCTCCCAAGACATGCTCTTCATTTGAATTGCTGTTCTACTCTTAACTGAATGTTACACAGTTGAAGTGGTGGTTACTTTGAAAAGGAAATGGGTGAGGTCATTTCATGTATTTTACATGTGTGATGCAAAAATGGTAGGCATTGTACATTCGAAGTAGTATGATTTTTAATGTTAACATGAATCTTCAAAGCTGAATTTTTTTGCAAAGCCAAGTTAAATTGCTGACTGTTAATTGCAGCAATTGTTAATTGCTGACTGGATAAAAACATTTCAGGGGCATACTATACCAGAGTACGATGTGTATTTTAAAGATATCATGGATATGCTCAAAAGTAAAAGGTTTTCTTGAATTTTGAGGTCATTGATTATGTCAGCATTAATTGTAAACATGGAAGACAGCATATTTTCCAAGAACTCCATGTTTCAAATTAGATGTTTAGCGTAGAGTAGTGTATCTTGAATAGCCAGAGAAATATGGAGAGAGGAAAAAAATACATAAATGGTAATGAGGTAATGATTAGTTTAAAGCCCTACCAGGAACCTTACTTTCAAAAGTTTTATTTTTTTCCTAGATTATTAAGGTTTGGGTATTATTGCAGTACAGCAGTACCAATGAAATACTTTATAGTTTGCAGGAGTGATAATCCAAAGACTGTACTTCTTGAAAAGTGCCTTATTTAGCTGCTTCATTTGCAAGTGTGGGGGGTGGCAATTGAGGTGGCCTTTTGGTCTGTTCACTATTGCACTATTGAGCCTTAAGCTGAGGAGCATATTAAAGATGTTGATGTGTATCCCGATGCTATGTTCTCTCCCTGTTCTGATTCTTAATTTGTCTTACTGCCTCAGCAGTGGTATAAAGAATTAGCCAAGTTTTACTTGTTGAACGTAAGTATCCAGTGATCCCAATAAAATTTTCCTGTCATCAATTTTTGTTACATTTGTGTTTAGAGGAATGTCTAGCGGGTTAAGCCAGAGTTCTAATGCTTTGAATTGCAGGAAATTGAGGCCCTGTAGAATAATACATCTGCTGCAGCCTGTCAGTTATAAAGTGGAACTTTATATAAGATCATGTTAGGCCGGGCGCGGTGGCTCAAGCCTGTAATCCCAGCACTTTGGGAGGCCGAGGCGGGTGGATCACAAGGTCAAGAGATCGAGACCATCCTGGTCAACATGGTGAGACCCCGTCTCTACTAAAAATACAAAACATTAGCTGGGCATGGTGGCGCGTGCCTGTAATCCCAGCTACTCAGGAGGCTGAGGCAGGAGAATTGCCTGAACCCAGGAGGCGGAGGTTGCGGTGAGCCGAGATCGCGCCATTGCACTCCAGCCTGGGTAATGAGCGAAACTCCGTCTCAAAAAAAAAAAAAAAAAAGATGATGTTATGGCCAGGCGCGGTGGCATATGCCTGTAATCCCAGCACTTTGGTTTTGGGAGGCCGGGGCGGACAGATCATGATGTCAGCCCGGTGAACATGGTGAAAACCCATCTCTTTCCCCCCCCCCCAAAAAAAATTAGCTGGGCTTGGTGGTGCACACCTGTAATCCCAGCTAATCTGGAGGCTTGAGGCAGGAGAATTGTTTAAACCCTGGGGGGCGTAGGTTGCAGTGAGCTGAGATTGTGCCACTGCACTCCAGCCTGGGTGACAGAGCTAGCCTCTGTCTTCGGATGGGGAGATGATGTTACAAGTGGGTTAGAGTGGGAAGAGGAACCTAAATTAAGTACAGTATATTACAATGAGTAAAGAAATTGTCAGTGAGAAAAATGCTATACAGTTTGTATGCCAAACAAAGCCCTGCACTTAACAAGATTGAAATAGGGAAGATGAAGGCCATGATAGTGTTAAGATATTTCTAGGAAAAGTAGCTTCTGATTTGTTAAATTTTAGCTTAGGCTAGTGGTCATACATATTTGTATTCCCCTTGAGCTTGTCTGTTGTTGTGAAAGGTATGTAAAAAGCAGGAAGTTGATCTTGAGTAATTAGTTAACTTTTAAAACCTTAAATCTTGTTAGTGGCTTTTCTGTACATTAGTAATACTGTTTGGGAACAAGGAGAAGATACAAGGTACAAGTAGAGACGAAGAAGGAGAGGTCGTAAATCTATGTTCGTAAATCTATGTTCAGCTTTTTGTTTTGTTTTTTTTTGAGATGGAGTCACCCTCCATCTCCCAGGCTGGAGTGCAGTGGTGCCATCTCAGCTCACTGCAACCTCCGCCTCCTTGGTTCCAGCTGTTCTGTGGCCTCAAGCCTCCCAAGTAGCTGGGATTACAGGCGTGCACCACCAGTGTTTAGTAGAGACAGGGTTTCTCCATGTTGTCCAGGCTGATCCAGAACTCCTGACCTCAAGTGATCTGTCTGCCTCTGCTTCCCAAAGTGCTGGGATTGTGAGCCACTAAACGTGGCTTGTTCAGCTCTTTTATTAGAATAAGCTAAAAATGAAGACCAGCCTACGAGGAGTGCTCTTCACAGTTTAAAGGGGGAAGGGCCCAAGAAGCTATTCTAAGATGGAGGGACATGCTTGGAGTGTATTTTCCTCCTTGTCCACAATCTTGCCTTTAACTGAAACTTAAACTAATGTCATCCTTTGCCTGCCTGTCTGTTACACAAGAGTAGAGACTTGTTTCTGTTTTATTTACTTTAGTAACTCCAGCAGGTCACCACTTCAAATAGTAACTGATACATAGTTGGTACCTAATAACTATTTGTTGACTGAAATGATGCTTACTTGTGCTGAGTGCTTGTGCTTGTTATGCCAGATACTTTTATAGCACATTACACATTATTAGGTCATTTTCTCAGCAGCCTCTGAAATAGGTGGTATTATTTCTAGCTTGCATAGGAAACTGAGGTGTGTAGAAGTTAAATAATTCGAATCAAATTGTACAGTAAGTGGCAGAATCAAAACTCAAACAATGTCTGGTTCCAGAATCTGTGATTGTAATCCTTTGAATATACACAGGAATTTTTGATTTTTCACCTACTATAGCCATACTCATAAACAGTTATTCTTGTTGGGTAGTAAAGGAAGTTTTACACACTTCTCCATACCTTTAAATAGGAGTGAATAACATGGTCTTTTGGAGGTAGGCTGGTAGTAGTCTATCTCTTTTGAATCTTTTTATGGTGTGTAAGATATATTAGTTCAAAAATACTGATGAACTGAAAATTCTGATGTTCCTAGATTTGGAGCAAGAGGTGGTGGTGGCCTTCCCCCGAAGAAATTTGGTAATCCTGGGGAGCGTTTGCGTAAAAAAAAGTGGGATTTGAGCGAGCTCCCCAAGTTTGAGAAAAATTTTTATGTGGAACATCCGGAAGTAGCAAGGCTGACTCCAGTAAGTTTCTGTGTGTGTTTTAATGTACAGATTATTGAACCAGTAGATATAGTGGTTAGAGTTTATTCATACACTAGTATTGCTGTTTTACATTTTATTCTAGTGTGGTGGTATTTTTCTTTTTAAAAAATTTTTTTTTTCTTAATCACCTCCCTTCCCCTCCCCCCAGAGGCTGGGTTTTGCCACGTTGCCCAGGCTGTTTTCAAACTCCCTAGCTTGAACAATCTACCTGTTCCCAAAGTACTGGAATTAGAGGTGTGAGCCACTACACCCAGCTGATATTTTTCTTATATTCTTAACTAAGATCAGTAATCCTCATAAAAGGGGGCCAGTTTAAATATGCACTTAATTTGTTCTCATTTGTTGATAATACTTCCTAATTTATTATACATGATTGAAACTGTATTGTATATTAGGTCATGTCTTTTCAACTGTCAGTGAAAAAAATATATTGGTGTTATCTTTTTTTTTTTTTTTTTTTTTTTTTTTGAGATGAGGTCTTGCTCTGTCCCCCAGGATAGAGTGTTGTGGCGTAATCTTGGCTCACTGCAACCTCTACCTCCCAAGTTCAAGCGATTTTCCCGCCTTGGCCTCCTGAATAGTTGGGATTACAGGCACATGTCACCATGCCCCACTAATTTTTTTTGTTTGTTTGTTTTGTTTTTTAAGTAGAGCCACTGTGCCTGGCCAACATTGTCTGTTCTTGTGCCTCATTATCATTGTTTTGGAGTTTACAAATAAAATGGTTACTCTTTCAGAAGAAAGTGTAATAGAAAGAGTACTTGGGTCCAGGTTCCACTTTTTCTTACTCTTCCCAGTTCTGACCTCGGGCGAGTTACTTAAATATTTGTTTTCTCCTATAGAAAATAGAACTCTTGACCAGGCACAGTGGCTCACGCCTGTAGTCCCAGCACTTTGGGAGAGTGAGGCGGGCAGATCGTAAGGTCAAGAGTTCGAGACCATCCTGACCAACGTGGTGAAACCCTGTCTCTATTAAAAACAGGAAAAAAAAGCCCTTAACAGAAAAAAAAAGAAAATAGAACTCTTAATCACCTACATTATTAATTAACTTACAAAGTAAGTAGGAGCCTTGCAAAGTTAAAGTGATATGTATATGAAAGTACTATGTAAACATTTGCCATTGTAACTGTGGGTTGGATAATTGTTCAGCTAGCTTGGAACATAAATTTTGAACGTTTAGAATAACTAGTTTACTAACTTATTTCATTTTTTCCCATAGTATGAGGTTGATGAATTACGCAGAAAGAAAGAGATTACAGTGAGAGGGGGAGATGTTTGCCCTAAACCTGTGTTTGCCTTCCATCATGCTAACTTCCCACGTAAGTGTTTTTCAGTCTAGAACCTTAATTTGTTAAATTGGGTTGAATAGTAGACATGGGTATTAGGTTATTTAAACTTGAGCCAGGATTGGGATTTTGTTGAAAGGATAAGAGATTGTTTTTATGCTCATCTGTTCTTCTGTTCTTCCTTTTTTTTTTAAATTTAGTTATTTTGAGGTGGAGTCTTGCTCTGTTACCCAGGCTGGAGTGCAGTGGTGCGATTTTGGCTCACTACAACCTCCACCTCCCGGTTCAAGTGATTCTCCTGCCTCAGCCTCCCAAGTAGCTGGGACTACAGGCGCCCGTCATAATGCCTGGTTAATTTTTGTATTTTTGGTAGAGGTGCGGTTTCACTGTGTTGACCAGGCTGGTCTTGAACTCTTGACCTCGTGATCTGCCTGCTTTGGCCTACCAAAGTGGGATTACAGGCATGAGCCACCACACCCAGCCTGTTCTCCTCTTCTTGTATTTAGACTGAGAATTTCTTTTTTTTGAGGTTTTTATCTTTTTCTAGGGATTTGTTCTCTGCCTTTTAGAAGACAGCAGAATGAAATTGCTTTCTAGCTGGATATAATTTGAATTTAATAAACAATAAATGACTACCATATTCCCATGTACTGTTAGACGCTTTAGGGTAATAGTTTTCAAATTTTGGGGAGAAGTAGACAGCTATTCTAGCAGCTTTTTTTCCCCTCTTTTTTTGAGACGGAGTCTCACTTTGTCGCCCATGCTGGAATGCAGCAGTGCAATCTCAGCTCACTGCAACTCCTGCCTCCAAGGTTCAAGCAGTTCTCCTGCCTCAGCCTTCTGAGTAGCTGGGATTATAAGCACCAGTCACCACTCCCAGCAAATTTTTATATTTTTAGTAGAGACAGGGTTTGACCACGTTGGCCAGGCTGGTCTCCAATTCCTGACATCCACCGGCCTCATCCTTCCAAAGTGCTGGGATTATAGGTGTGAGCCACCACACCTGGCCTGTAGCAGCTTCTTGACAGCTGGTCAGAGATTAAGTAGATAAAAAGCACTTTGGCCGGGCGCGGTGGCTCACGCCTATAATCCCAGCACTTTGGGAGGCCGAGGCGGGTGGATCAAGAGGTCAAGAGATCGAGACCATCCTGGTCAACATGGTGAAACTCCGTCTCTACTAAAAATACAAAAAATTAGCTGGGCATGGTGGCGCGTGCCTGTAGTCCCGGCTACTCAGGAGGCTGAGGCAGGAGAATTGCCTGAACCCAGGAGGCGGAGGTTGCGGTGGGCTGAGAGGGCGCCACTGCACTCCAGCCTGGGTGACAGGGAGACTCCGTCTGAAGTCTTTTTTAAAAAACCCTTTTGGCTTGTGCCCTTAGTTTTAAACACAATAAAATGCGTAAAATAAAATTCTCTTACAGAATATGTAATGGATGTGTTGATGGATCAGCACTTTACAGAACCAACTCCAATTCAGTGCCAGGGATTTCCATTGGCTCTTAGTGGCCGGGATATGGTGGGCATTGCTCAAACTGGCTCTGGAAAGACGTTAGCGGTATGTATGAGCAAGATAAGATCCTTGATAATGTGGTAACTTATTTTGCTATTCTAATTGTCAACGTACGTTCTCGAGAAGTTCTTCATAAAAGTGCAATTCAGATAGTGTTGGTACTATTTTAGTTATTAAATATATGGAAGCATTTTATGTTCAAATTTGCATTGCCTCCCGTGTATAGATATAAATGGTGAGTTCTCTTTTTCACTTTACTATTTATGCATTAATTCAGTAATTACTAAGATAGTATTAAGTATCTTAGATTGTACTTCTAAGTGTAAGGTTGTCATTCTTCCCCCCGTAGTATCTTCTGCCTGCAATTGTTCATATTAACCACCAGCCATACTTGGAAAGGGGAGATGGCCCAATCGTAAGTGTGTTTCAGTTTGTTTGTAATTCTAAGAAAAACTACAATCTACTTACTATTGTATTTTAGGCATGATGCGCATTATCCATTTGTACTCTTAATCACACCCTCCATATGTGGAAATAGTTTCATTCTCATCTTACTTGGAATTAAATAACTTACCCAAGGCCACTCAACAGTTAAGCTTATGTTTGAACCAAAGTCTAACTCTTAAGCTATGCATACTGCCTTGGTATACACATTTCTTAATTGCTGTATGATGCTGTGAGGAGGGATACAAAAGAGGTATAAGATGAGGTCTCTCTCCTGTGGCTTTTTTTTTTTTTTCTCTCATAAGAAAGGATTTTATTCACTGTCACCCAGGCTGGAGTACGGTGGCACAGTCACCACTCATTGCAGGATCGACCTCCTGGACTTTCCTGCCACAGCCTCCACAGTAGCTGGGACCACATACCCAGCTAATTTTTCAAAACATGTTTTTGGTAAAGATAAGGTTTTACTATGTTTCCTGGGCTGGTCTTGAACTCCTGGGCTCAAGTGATCTTCCCACCTTGACCTCCAAAGTGCTGGAATTGTATGTGTGAGCCACCATACTAAGCCCCTATGGCTTTGAAATGAGATTATACATATGAATTATTTGTGATTAAATAATAGTCTTGTAACTGTTTGTTAGAGCAGCATAATTTTATGGTTTGATCATTTTCATTTATGCTACCTATAAGTTTTTTTTTTTTTTTTGTTTTTGTTTTTTTTTTTTTTGGGAAACAGTCTTGCTTTGTCGCCAGGCCTGGAGTGCAGTGGCTTGATTTTGGCTCACTGCAACCTCTGCCTCCCGGGTTCAAGTGATTCTTCTGCCTCAGCCTTCCGAGTAACTGGTACTACAGGCACATGCCCCGACGTCCAGCTAATTTTTGTTTTTTTAGTAGAGACAAGGTTTAACCATTTTGGCCAGGATTGTCTTGATCTCCTGACCTCGTGATCAGCCCACCTCAGCCTTCCAAAGTGCTGGGATTACAGGCATCAGTCACTGCGCCCGGCCTACCTATGAGGTTTATTTTAATTTTTTTTTTTGAGACGGAGTTTCACTCATGTTACCCAGGCTGGAGTGCAATGGCGCGATCTCGGCTTACCGCAACCTCCACCTCCTGGGTTCAGGCAATTCTCCTGCCTCAGCCTCCTGAGTAGCTGGGATTACAGGCACGCACCACCATGCCCAGCTAATTTTTTGTATTTTTGGTAGAGACGGGGTTTCACCATGTTGACCAGGATGGTCTAGATCTCTTAACCTCGTGATCCACCCGCCTCGGCCTCCCAAAGTGCTGGGATTACAGGTTTGAGCCACCGCACCCGGCCGCTATTTTAAATTTTTTATTTTTATTTTTTGGAGACAGAGTTTTACACTGTCACCCAGGCTATAGTGCAGTGGCACAATCTTGGTTCAATGCAGCCTCCACCCCCTGGGTTCAAGTGATTTTCCTTCCTTAGCCTCCTGAGTGGCTGGCACTGCAGGTGCATGTCACCATGCCTGGATAATTAGTTTTACTTTTTAATTTTTTTTTTTTTTTTTAATAGTAGAGACAAGGTTTCATCACGTTGGCCAGGCTGGTCTTGAACTCCTGACCTTGGGTGATTTGGCCTCCCAAAGTTCTGGGATTACAGTTGTAAGCCACCGCGCCCAGCCTACCTGTAAGATTTAAGTAACAGTCCTCAAACATTTTGAATGTGTACTTTTTTTGTTGTTGATGGAGTTTCGCTCTTGTTGCCCAGGCTGGAGTGCAACGGTGTGATCTTGGCTCACTGCAACCTCCACCCCCTAGGTTCAAGCAATTCTCCTGTCTCAGCCCCCTGAGTGGCTGGGGTTACAGGCTTGCACCACCATGCCTGGCTAATTAAAAAAAAATTTTTTTTGAGATGGAGTCTCGCTCTGTTGCCAGGCTAGAGTGCAGTGGCATGATCTCAGTTCACTGCAACCTCCGCCTCCCAGGTTCAAGCATTTCTCTTGCCTCAGCCTCCCGAGTAGCTGGGATTACAGATGTGTACCACCAAGCTCAGCTGATTTTTGTGTTTTTAGTAGACATGGGGTTTCACCATGTTGGCAGGATCATGGTCTCTTGATCCACCTGCATCGGCCTCCCAAAGTGCTGGGATTATAGGTGTGTGCCATTGCGCCTGGTTAATTTTTTATGTTTTTAATAGAGATGGGATTTCTCCATCTTGGCGGGGATGGCCTCGAACTCCTGACCTCAGGTGACCTGCTTGCCTTGGCCTCCCAAAATGCTGGGGGTTACAGGTGTAAGCTACCACGCCTGGCCTTGAATGTGTACTTTTTAACTTTCTTTTTCTTTATATTTTTTTCTTTTCTAGACTGCTCAGCAGGACTTTTTAACTTTCTTAAGAAATAAGCTTGCATTTGTCATTTGTATTTATGAACATGTACACTATATTTCAAGATATAAAAATGGACTACTTTATATACTACATAGTACATAGTATATGTCTAACAGCATTATCATTACTTAGTATCTAATGGATCAGTACACAAAGCAAGGTTCATAATTTGAATGGTATATGATAACGTTGATTTTGGTATTTTGGCCAGATTAAACACAGTGTTGTCAGATTATATGTACGTTTTCGTTGTTTTTGCCTAATCCTCCTGGTGAAGCGCTTAAACTAGAAGTCAGGAATGTGTCATTCTGCCAGTTTCATGACTTCTCGTTTAGGTCAGGTTGACCATCCAAAATTTCAAATTTTAGGCTGGGCACAGTGGCTCACACCTGTAATCCAAGCACGTTGGGTATAGTCCCAGCTACTCAGGAGGCTGAGGCAGGAGAATCATTTGAACCTGGGAGGCAGACATTACAGTTAGCTGACATTGCACCGCTGCACTCCAGCCCGGGAGATAGAGCAAGACTCCGTCTCAAAAAACAACAACAACAACAAAACATTTTTGAGGACCAGTGTGATTCTCAAAGTAAATGCTTGCTGGAGCATTTTGCATTTTCAAATTTAGGATGTTTTAACCTGTAAATGAGAGTTGTATACACAAAACCAGGTAATAAAATGTGTATCTCCATTTAAATAGTACGTATAAACTATATTGATGGATAATGTGTCATAGTAAAAGTAATGAGGATACTAGTATCATTCCACATGCTAAATATAAAGTTCTAATAATTTTTTCACACATTCCATTAGGTACTAATATTCCCTCCTTCCAATCTTCACTCTGTCACTTACTTTGAATGTACCAGATTAGACAACAAAGAAATAATTAGATTAGTATTTTGTTTTTGTGTTTTTGTTTTGTTTTAACTTGGGATGGGGTCTCAAGTGTCTTTTTGTTGGTTTCAGTGTCTAGTTCTGGCTCCTACCAGAGAGCTTGCCCAGCAAGTACAGCAGGTGGCCGATGACTATGGCAAATGTTCTAGATTGAAGAGTACTTGTATTTATGGAGGTGCTCCTAAAGGTCCCCAGATTCGAGACTTGGAAAGAGGTAATAATATATAGTATATCAGAATTGTTAGTCTGTCTTCCTTTACCAATTCCTATGGATGAAATTGAAAAAGGTGGGTTCTTATGGAAAATTCAGAATTTCAGCAGCTTAGAAATTCTCAGATGTGACTAAAATAGCTATTTTGAGAGAGAAAGTTTGACATGGCTGGAACTTTGATGATTTGGTGATTGTACACAAATCCTGACATAATGCTTTTGCAGGTACTGTGTTGAAATTTAGCTTCTCTGCAGCATTGAGTACAGCCACCAGGGCTGGTGGTGCTTCGTTTAAGTTTTTGTAGAGTCAGGGTCTTCCTATGTTGACCAGGCTGGTTGTGAACTCCTGCCTCAAGTCATCCTCCCACATTCCCTTCCCAAAGTGCTAGAATTAGAGGGGTGAGCCACTGCGCGTAGCCAATTAGCTCAATCTTTGGTTTTGTTTTATAGGTGTTGAGATCTGCATAGCTACTCCTGGACGTCTGATCGATTTCCTGGAGTCAGGAAAGACAAATCTTCGCCGATGTACTTACCTTGTATTGGATGAAGCTGACAGAATGCTTGATATGGGGTTTGAACCCCAGATCCGTAAAATTGTTGACCAAATCAGGGTGTGTAAAGTTAATAATAAGCAGTCTTTATTCCATTTGTCCAAGTTCCTTAGCCTGAAAGAAAGCCTTTCCTTTTTTGACAGCCTGATAGGCAGACATTAATGTGGAGTGCAACCTGGCCAAAAGAAGTAAGACAGCTTGCAGAGGATTTCCTTCGTGATTACACCCAGATCAACGTAGGCAATCTGGAGTTGAGTGCCAACCACAATATCCTCCAGATAGTGGATGTCTGCATGGAAAGTGAAAAAGACCACAAGTATGAAA
>NW_022437100.1:2057396-2065849 GCF_009761245.1 Sapajus apella | reverse complement strand
GAATAGCTGGAATTATAGCCCTCCACCACCAGGCCCAGCTAATTTTTGCATTTTTAGTAGAGGTGGGGTTTCACCATGTTGGCCAGGATGGTCTCGATTTCCTGACCTTGTGATCTGCCCACTTCGGCCTTCCAAAGTGCTGGGACTACAGGCATGAGCCACTGCGCCCAGTCTATTAGCTATTAAAAATTTTTTAAAGGTAACGTGAGAAGAAAGTACTGTAGCTTTGGGAGTTGGTATTGCAGACATAATCTTCCACATAATACATAGAGAGATACTTCCTGTGTGACGACTGCATTGTTGGTCTTGTTTTCAGACTGATTCAACTGATGGAAGAAATAATGGCTGAAAAGGAAAACAAGACAATAATATTTGTGGAGACAAAAAGACGCTGTGATGATCTGACTCGAAGGATGCGCAGAGATGGGTGAGTATAGCACTAAGGCCATTCACTTCTGGTTTTATAGTTACTGGAAATTTCTAAATTGATATTGTAAATGCTGTGTAGTATTTAATAATGCCTATCCATGCAGTTTGCTCTTAAACCTTACCAAAATTGCATGATAGCGTTTGTCTTTAAAGCTTGAATTGCCTCTTTTAAAAAGATTTAAATTTTGGTCACTTTTTTTCTGATAGTTGGCCAGCTATGTGTATCCATGGAGATAAGAGTCAACCAGAAAGAGATTGGGTACTTAATGGTAAGTTTAAAACTAAACATTTTCTGTTGATTTTTTTGTTTTTCCCCCATAAGTGAATGTCCATGCTCTATTTCAGGGATAGGCAAACTTTCTGTAAAAGGCCAGATAGATAAGTAGGCTTGGCTTTGTAGACCAAATAGTGGTCTCTGCTATAGCCACTCAGCGCTGTTGTTTTAGGACAAAAGTTGTAGGTCATAAACAGTATGTAAAGAATGGCCTGGACTGGGCATTGTTGGTGGCTTATGCCTATAATCCCAACACTTTGGGAAGCTGAGGCAGGTGGATCACTTGAGCCCAGGAGTTCAAAACCAGCCTGGGCAACATAGTGAAACCCCGTCTCTAAAAATTAAAAAATAAATTAAAAATTAGCCAAGCTTTGTGGTGCACACCTGTAATTCCAGCTACTCTGGAGATTGAGGTGGGGAGATGGCTTGAGTCTAGGAGACAGAGGTTAGAGTGAGCCAAGAGTGTGCCACTGCACTCCAGCCTGGGTGACGGAGTGGGACCCTGTCTCAAAGAGATAATGTGGCTCTGTTTCAACAAAATTTATTTGCAAAAATAGGCATTGTGCCAGATTTGGCCCAAAGGCCAGTTTGTCTTATTCCTATTGTAGTTAATTGAATTACTGAGGGCACTTTTAGCATGTCCTAATGGTTCTTTTTTTTTTTGAGACGGAGTTTCACTCATGTTACCCAGGCTGGAGTGCAATGGCGCGATCTCGGCTCACCGCAACCTCCGCCTCCTGGGTTCAGGCAATTCTCCTGCCTCAGCCTCCTGAGTAGCTGGGATTACAGGCACGCGCCACCATGCCCAGCTAATTTTTTGTATTTTTAGTAGAGACGGGGTTTCACCATGTTGACCAGGATGGTCTTGATCTCTTAACCTCGTGATCCACCCGCCTCGGCCTCCCAAAGTGCTGGGATTACAGGCTTGAGCCACCGCGCCCAGCCCCTAATGGTTCTTTAAGGTCCACAAAGCTGGTTCTGCAAACTTTTTCACAACTTTCACCATTCGCCTTAATAAAGTCTTCAAATGTTTCCTTCTGATTATAAAAATAAAATTACCACGTGGGGAGAATTAAACAGTTACTGAGATATTTAAAGAAAAAATTTTCTTAATTTTTGATCCATATTTTAGCATATTTCCTGCCAGTCCTTTGTTTTTTGTTTTTTAGGACTTTTTTTTTTTTTTTTTTTTAAGATGGGTTTCACCATGATGGCCAGGCTGGTCTTGAACTCCTGATCTCAGGTGATCTACCCACCTCGGCCTCCCAAAATGCTAGGATTACAGGCATGAGCCACCTCGCCCAGCCCTCAGGACTTCTCTTAAGGGAAGCCATTGAGTGAAATAGAAGAGACCATATTAAGAAATAATACACAGCTGGGCCCAGTGGCTCACGCCTGTAATCCCAGCACTTTGGGAGGCCAAGGTGGGCGGACCACCTGAGGTCAGGAGTTTGAGATGAGCCTGACTAACATGGAGAAACCCCATCTCTACTAAAAATGTAAAATTAGCCGGGTGTGGTGGTGCATGCCTGTAGTCCCAGCTATTTAGGAGACTGAGGCAGGAGAACCGCTTGAAGGCAGAAGGCAGAGGTTGCAGTGAGCTGAGATGACGCCATTGGACTCCAGCCTGGGCAACAAAAGCAAAACCCCATCTCAAAACAAAAAAGAAATAATATGCATACCTCTTGGGGTGGGAATTAAACTATTTTCATTTCACATCTTTTAAACTTGCCTTCTATTGCCCCCCAACTTCTGGTTGTGCCTCATTTGGGAAAAAAAAGAAAAAATTCTGGCATATGTTAATTATGTAACAAACTGCCATACTATCTTAACGTAACTTTTTGTTTATTATCTAACTTTTTGTTTATTGTCCTGCTGAAGATGAGTGTAATAAAGATTTTCAAAATCTCTCATATCTATAAGAGCTTGGGATTTTCTGACACCATTGTTTGAAATTTTAACATGGTAATATAAACAGACCAGATAGCTAGGAATGCTTATTTGATGATGATTATTGTTTGTTTTTACAGAGTTCCGTTCTGGAAAGGCACCCATCCTTATTGCTACAGATGTAGCCTCCCGTGGGCTAGGTTTGTATAGATAGGTGTCTCTGTCAATGGTATATATATCTTTTGGTTTAAAGATTTGTTATTTCAAAATCAAACTTCAAGTTTAGAAAATTATATATACATGTGGTTAGATAAATATTTGAAGAAAAGAATACAAAGCGTGATTCTCCCCATTCCCCCTCCCCACAGTATTTTTTTTTAACTTTGGTTTTCCCCCCACCCCCCTTTTATTTTCAAAGTCTCTTCCTGCTCCTAACAAACAGGCTTTGGTCTGCAGCAGGGCCTGGGCATGAATATTCAAACAGTTAGAGGGAGAAGAGACAGTTGAATGGCTCAACTTCTCTGGTGGTGTTTTCTGGCTTGATAGAATAAGCCCAACGAAACCTAGCTATTGTAAACTAGTTTCTTCATTTAATCTTTTCCCTATCCCTGTCTGTTTAAGCTAGATATATACAGAGAGGTCCAGTTTTATGAATGCTTATTAGATGGAATTTAATAAGTCTATAACAATAGTATCAGAACAGCAATCAAATTTATATTTGCCCAGTTTAATTTACTGAGGCCAGATTATCATGGGCATTTGACTGTCCTCTTCTCTTACCCATGTCCTTTTATTCATAGGTGTGTTATCCAATTGAAGAGTTTAATTAAAAGATGGTTTTCTGGAATTTTTTACCCATTACCATTTAAGATATGCAGGGAATTTTATGGTAGTTTAGGCTACTATCCTGAGCTAAACAGATCTAACTCAGAACTTCTATATTTTAAAAAAGATTATTTGTATTTCAAGGAAATCCTTAAATTATTGACAGGTATTTAATTTGCCTAGTAAGTAAGAAGTAAGGTGAGAAGTACCATATTATTCCCTTATACTATTTAATATAAAGAGAACAGGTATTCAAACTGGAATACGAAAGTAATGAAGCTTTTTATTCCATTGCACTCATCATTCCCTCCTTCAGAGGTGGTGACCTGCAGCCATGATGGAAAGTTCTCTCTGCCCCTCTGCCCTCTGAGGCCATGTCTGGATCTGTGCCATTAGAACTTGGGCCTGCTGGGAGAGGAGGCGGAGGCCTGAAAGCAGTTTACATAAACGCTTTCAGTAATGGTTGGTTTTTAAACAGGCTTGCTATGTGCTGGTAGCTTCTTTGTGCATCTTGCCTAGACAATTAAAAATATTTGCTCCCCCTTGCATTTCTAAACCAAATTAATTGGCTACCATTAGAATAACTTAGACTCTCATCCCACCCCCCACTTATCCAAGTGAGGGGAGAGGGAAGGTACCCGAGTCTGTTTCTTGTTACTCAACATCAGTGCTTGTTTTGGGCCCCTTTGTTTGCTGCCTTGTAAAAAATCAAAAGAGGGAGAAAACCCACCAAAATGGCAGAATTCTGACCAATGTCCTACAAGATCCTGGAAAGTGAAGGCTTCTACCTCATAGACAGGGGTGCAATTTTCAGCTGAGTCACCAGGCCTTTTTTCACTTCCTGTCAAGCGATGGTCTCTTAAATGTTCCCTTCAGGTAAGTTCTTTGATTCCCATAATTTTATAATAGTCATCCTTAGGTTACCACTTCCCTTTCCACTGGGATAGTTTTTATTTTTCTTTTTTTTTTTTTTTTTTTTGTTTAAACTACACACTGTTAAACTAAAAGTATTGAATTTATTTTGTTTTGTTTTTTAACAGAAGCTTTGATATCAGCTGCAGATCACTCAGTATATGGCCGTGGCAAATCTACATTGGCCGGAAGCAGCTCTAGATGAGCCTGTTGGCTAGACTTAGTCCCTCCTAATTAGTGTGGAGATTCAGGCCATGTCATAGGGCCTTTCAGACAAAAGGTTCTTATCCCAGGCAGCTGGCCAAAACATTAACTTTCCATTTCTTACCCTGCTACAGCATCTTCTAGAAAGCCAGCAAGATAATATTGTGGCAGTGCACAGATAACATCAGGGTAGACTTGACTGGAGAAAACCAAATTCTGCGCTTGCTCCTATGTGCCCCCAGCCAGCTGTGTGTGCACACACAGGACACCTTTCTAGTATGAAGAACTTGCATCATGTCTGCCCTCTATTGAACACCCCCAGAAATACTTCCAAGTATTAGTATGTGAACTGTTGACTCCAGCCCCTGATGCTTTCTGCTAGGAAAGCACACTTAGCATCCAGTGTAGTAATTGAACTTGTTCTGCTGCCATGGTCATATGCAGTGGAATTGTCTAAGGAGCATTATTGTAGCTCTGAAGATGTCATGGAGTAGAATTCCCCACCCTGTGTCTTACATCCACCCTGGCCCTGTAAATTCTTTTTTCCTTTGTTGGCGTCAACGACACTAGCCGGAGACTCAAGCTGCCCCCTGTGATAAGTGCCTTCTCGTCTTTCTGGTGTGATTCAGGACTTTAGGGGTCAGTAAAGACCGAGGAGCCTTTATTGTAATAAGAAACAGACATAAAGCCCCTTCTTCACAAGCCCTGTAATAACAGCTGATTTTTTTTTAAATGATCTCCCCTTTCTCCCTTGAAATTAATCCAGTCTGGGCAATAGATGCAGTCTGACCCTTTGGATGTAACTTATTTTTTTTTATTAATTATTTTTTTCTACAATCACCCCAATTATCCTTGGGGGAGGCGTTGGAGGACCTGAAATTTTTACCCGAACCCAGGTTCTCCGGCGCTTGGCAACCAAATGGGGCTACAGAGAAGCATCTAAGCCAGTTCACAGAGCGAGCGTGTGTGGGGACTTCTCACTGCCACGGACCCTTGATGCATGCTCCCCGCGCTCCAGTGGTCCCGTGTCAGAAGGCGGAGTTTTCGAAAGGAGGCCGCCAAAAATAAAAGGCAAAGAGACGGGATCGGCTGCAGCGGTTTCCCAAAGGAGGAGGGAGTGTGCATCGGTCTGGTAACAAACAGAGAATGTTTTTTAATTATTTATATCACAAAAATCTGTGTTTTATCTAGGATATTTTCTGAATATTCTTTGTAAAATGCAGATTTTTTTCCACAAAACAGTAGGATTCTTTGTTATATTCTTAAAATTGTTTGTTTAAGTAGGTAAAAATAGACATTCAGCTGAAAGCATTACACTAACATTTACATTTTAAGCCTTAGGAGGTTATTCAGCCCAATTCCCAGCAGTGGACAGAATACTAAACTTGTCTCAAGGTTTCATGGTTTTTCCCACATTCTTTGGCTGTTAATTTAATTTCCCAGGTCACATAGACAATCATTGATAATTGAAACAAGCTGAGTTGAAATAACCTTGAGTTGAGCAAAAATATCCTCATTTTGGCAGAAGCTGGGCTTGGTAGTACAGTAAAATTTTAGTGTAATGTGCTCTTGTAATTGAAAGGGGAAAGATAATCGATATTTCTGCAAAGGAAAATAGGTGTGTACTTAACAACTTTGGCTCTACTCAGTTTCTTAAAAATATAAGAGCGAAAAACAACCTAAATGTTTTGATTAAGTTTCCTTTAAATTGTAGTAATACAATATATGAAGCTCCTTTTTTTACTTTGCTCTGTGACTGGTTTAAAGGTAAGTTTGTTATGTTGTTGGTAGATTTTGCCAGGCTTCTCCCAACAGAGTAGAAGTGATTTGGCCTTGTAACTTAACAGTGGTTTACTACTTTATTCTATGTTCCAGTTTTTAAAAGGAAAGTATTGGAATTTGGGTCTGAAGACCAATCTTGGTGTAACTCCTGTCAGTGTATTGGTTAAAATGTAGCAGAGGCAGGAGTTTGGTTGGTTGGATGGGATTCCTTTAGGATTCTACAGCCAATAAAGATGCCACTTTCCATGCATGTCCCAGGAATCAGTCCTCTTTTACTCTGTTGGGATGAGTCTCTTTTTGTTTCTGTTCAGAGTGGTTACTAACTTCACCTTCTTTCCTCTTGCTGTCATCTGCATTCGTGCTTCCCACCTGTTGTTGGCATGTCCTTTACCTTCTCTTTCCCTGCCACATCAACCTACACACTGACTCATCGACATGGAAGATGTGGAAGATGTCAAGTTTGTGATCAACTATGACTATCCAAACAGCTCAGAGGATTATGTGCACCGTATTGGCCGAACGGCCCGTAGCACCAACAAGGGCACCGCCTATACCTTCTTCACCCCAGGGAACCTGAAACAGGCCAGAGAGCTGATCAAAGTGTTGGAAGAGGCTAATCAGGCTATCAATCCAAAACTGATGCAGCTAGTAGACCACAGAGGCGGCGGCGGAGGCGGGGGTAAGGGTAAGTCCTGGAGTTTTCCAGGTACTGCTGAGGTATCTTTTTCTGCTTATTGTGCCTTGTTTTTAGTTATTTTTAACCATGCGAAGGCTTTAAGTATGTTGCCTAACAACAAAGGACACTGCCTCATGCTTTTTGTAACCTTTTTCAATTAAGAAAACGTGAAGTTTGTCGTAATAGTCCTACTTTTGCGGCACAATATTAAGTACATGGTGCTTGTGTACAGTTAAGCTAAATTGTGAATTTTTTTTTCTGTGGTTGCTTTTGCGGAGCAGGGGTGGAGGTAAGAGTCTCACTCTGTCGCCCAGGTTGGAGTGCAGTGGCGTGATCTTGGCTCTCTTCAACGAACTCTGCCTCCTGGGTTTAAGCGATTCTCCTGCCTCAGCCTCCCAAGTAGCTGGTACTACAGGCATGTGCCACCATGCCCAGCTAATTTTTGTATTTTTTGTAGGACAAGGTTTCACCCTGTTGGCTGGTCTTAAACTCCTGACCTGAAGTGACCTGCCTGCCTTGGTCTCCCAAAGTCCTGAGACTACAAGTGTGAGCAGTGTGCCCGGTCATGGTTGCCTTTTTAGTACTTTCAAAAATGCTTAGTAGTATATTAGCTTTTCAGTTTTCCATACGGAGAGATCAGTCATTTTACACTGTTGGGTGGTGGGTAGAAACTGAAACATAGGATCTGGGCTTCCTGACTCATAGTTTCATATTGTAGGACCATGTTTCTTGATTATCCTCAAGTTAAGGACCTAAAAGGGTTGAAAAGGTCTGGTGTCCTTTAATGTTTAATACTTTTGTACCCAGTAGAATTTTGACATTGTTTAGATCATATATCTGGCCTTAAAAGTTTCCTTATATCTTCCCTTTAGGTGGTCGTTCTCGATACCGGACCACTTCCTCAGCCAACAATCCCAATCTGATGTATCAGGATGAGTGTGACCGAAGGCTACGAGGAGTCAAGGATGGTGGCCGGAGAGACTCTGCCAGCTATCGGGATCGTAGTGAAACTGATAGAGCTGGTTATGCTAATGGCAGTGGCTATGGAAGTCCAAATTCTGCCTTTGGAGCACAAGCAGGCCAATACACCTATGGTCAAGGCACCTATGGGGCAGCTGCTTATGGCACCAGTAGCTATACAGCTCAAGAATATGGTGCTGGCACTTACGGAGCTAGTAGCACCACCTCAACTGGGAGAAGTTCGCAGAGCTCTAGCCAGCAGTTTAGTGGGATAGGCCGGTCTGGGCAGCAGCCACAGCCACTGATGTCACAACAGTTTGCACAGCCTCCAGGAGCTACCAATATGATAGGTTACATGGGGCAGACTGCCTACCAATACCCTCCTCCTCCCCCCCCTCCTCCTCCTTCACGTAAATGAAACCACTCAAGTGGTAGTGACTCCTGCAGACTTAATTACATTTTAAGGAACACTTTCTTTTTTTTTTTTTTTTTTTTTTTTTC
>NW_022437100.1:2033858-2057296 GCF_009761245.1 Sapajus apella | reverse complement strand
TTTTCTTTTTTTTTTTTTTTAATTTTTTCTTCCAACCATTGTGATTTGTCTTTCATGCAGATTAGTTAGAATTCACTGCCAGGTTTCTTCTGCCCGCCAAAACAATCCAGTCTGTAATAACATTTTGTAAAAATATATACATATATAGCCGACTGGAAGAGATTAATTTCTTCCCCCAACTTCTTGCATGTTGAAGATATTTGAGCTATTTTTCATCTTAAAGAGTAAGGTATTAGGCCCTTTTGTGGGAGCCCATCTTTTGTTTTTCTGAGTTGGCAGGGTGGGGGGGAGGGGGGAGGAGGAGGGCTGAATTGTTTTTGCAGAGGAAGATGGCATCTGTGCTTTAAAAATTTCTCATTACTGGGTTAGAAAACCAGGAGGGATTTCCCTGCACATTTTCTATAGTGCTTTTAAATGTTTTCAAGTTGCAAAAGGTTTCCTCAGGCTGCCTGTTTTAACTGGCTACTTGAGTGCATTTAACAGTTAAAAATTACTAATTGGTTTTATCTCCTTTTACATTCTGCCTTCCCACCCCCATTACTGAAAAATAACCATTTTAGTGTCAAGTTAGAAATTGAATTGCTGAGTCTTATGTATCCTTTAAATTAAAAACCACAAGTGTTTATTGCAGTGGTTAAACTCTAGCATCTCAGCATCTGGGTAGAAGCGGCCCGTATTTCTTCCCAATATATCTGGGGACCATCTGTGAAATTCATTTTCCAGCCAGACAGCTGCTGTGAGCAAATGAATGTAAATGCTCACTAGAAATGTACTAACCAGTTTTTGTATTGACCTGCAGTGTAAAAAGCGCCTTTAATTATAAACAATATATTCAAAATGGGCAAATGCAGTGTAGAGCTAGAATAAAAGCAACTCTTTGCCAATTACTCTGCCCTTTTGGCAAAGTTACCTTGAACAAAAAATCTTAAGGGTTTATTAAGAACTCTTGTTTTCTTCATACCCTGTTCTCTGCAGTGCTTTCTAACAGCTTCTGGGTGCAGATTTTCTTCGGTATCCTTTTGCACTCAGCTTACTACAGGTAGGTAGTGCTTAAGAAAAATTATGGAGGACTAAAGCCTAAGTCCTTTTCACTTTTCCTCCATCTGAAGGTTGGTGAGTTCATCCTCTTCATAGTAATGCTGTTTTACCAAGAGTTTTTAGAGCAGATGGACCCAGAAAGAATTTTCTGCTGTTGTGTTCACTGCAACAGGATAAAGACAGCAGACAGCCCCAGAAACCCCTTCCAGATCTGATATGGGACTTAATTTTTATGCTGTTAATTGGTATTCATTCACAATGCAGTTAAAGGTGGAAGGCTCCACTGCATTCTTTGGCTAAGGCCTGAATGCTTGCTAATTTGTAAGATCTAAATACTTGAGGTTTTTGTTACTATTTTCATTTTAAATTCTTTAGGGGGAGAGGGATGGTTTCTGAGGGCTTCTGAAAGTATGATTTAATGTGCAACATACAGGTAGGTTGTCAGCATAAGCTGAAATATGTGCATGTAAAAACTGACATCTTTGATTTTCCACTTTTTTTTTAACTTCCTTTTTTCCCCCCCCCCCCCCCAAATCTTATAGAAGTTGAGGCCAAGGGAGGATGGTAGGCACAGAAGAAACGTGGCAAACTGCTCTGTGCTTTCACACCAAAGTGTTTCACCCCAGATTCGTCTAAGCACTGGCCAGTCTGTTATGGGCATTGTTTTCTACAACCAAACTGGGTTTTTTTTTCCTCTTTCTTTAAACATAGAGGTTCCACCACAAGGGATGCCCTACTCTCTTGCAGCTCTTAAAAGCATCTGTTTGAGGGAAAGGTCTCTGGGCAAGCAAGTGGGTTATTTGGATTGCTTGCTTCCCTTTTTCCACCTGGGACATGGTAATCATAAAATAACAGTAAATTCCAAACCTCAAAAGCTATTATGGCCTGAGCACAGCTGAAATCTAGCAGAGTTTAACTCTTCTGCCTCCGTGTCTGTCACTCATAATTCAGGTTCTGCTGTTGGCTTCAGAACATGAGCAGAAGAATCATTTTATGCTAGTTACTGCATTCATGGTTGAAACTCAACTTAGGGAAAGGGTTTCAATGTATTAAGCAATGGGCTGCTTCTCCCCAATTCTCCCTAACAATTCGTTGTGTGGACTTCTCATCTAAAAGGTTAGTGGCTTTTGCTTGGGATCAGTGCTCTGTTCATGTCCTGCTGGTCTCCAAACATTCCTGTTGCATTATGACTTGAAAGATTTGTAGATGTGTGATGTTCAGGCACAGGATGCTGAAAGCTATGTTACTACTCTTAGTTTGTAAATTGTCCTTTTGATACCATCTTGTTTTCTTTTTGTAGGTAAAATAAAAACACTGTTGACAATAAGGTGTGAGCTTTTATTGCTTAAAAATTTTCTGAATAGTAGACATCTTAAAACAGTTTTTGTTTCAAGACAAAGGTTGGGGATGTTGGATTGACTCATCACCTTAGCACCACCTAAAACTGAAAGGAAGTGGGATTGATTGAGCTTAATACAAGAATTCGAGTTGACATCTTAGCAGGATACCTTGTAGGTAAGGGCTTGGGTATATCTCTGCTCATTAGTAAGACAGCGATTGTGCAAATGGTACTAACCTTTGGTGGTTATTAAGTGCAAGGCTGGTATCAGTCACTGGTTTGAAAAAAAAAAGTAAAAGGTGAGGCACAAAACTACTCCAGGCAAACCTGGTAAATTTGGTTTGCTTCTGGCCTGAAGGCAGTGTGGAAATAACAGTTTCACACTTAAAACTAGCTGTCACTTTTGTATTTTGATCACTAACAGGAGGGACATCATTCCAGATTGGGGTTGACTTCCTTGTCACGAGTCTTGGCCTTCGGCCTTAGCAGTCATTTATTTGATCCATTTCATTGGTAAGGTTTGTTGCAGTTATTTTGAGGCATCATACTTGTACAGTTGGCCCAGGTTTTTTATGACCTCATAATGGGTCTTTAAGGGCAATCTGAGGTGGGATGATCAGGCTTTGCTGAAATCCACACTAAGCATTTTTCTAGTTTCAACATTTGATCCCAAGTTACCGTAAGTTGCCAAGGAGAATGTTCAAAGTAGTTTCCTTCATGTGCTTGTTAAATTAAGGCATCGACCATCTCTGAGAGTCCTCAAATTGGCATTGGAAGACTTAACTTCTTTCCCTTAAGGACTGGAAGAAAATGGAGATGAAATTAGAATTTACCATCTGATGAAAGGACTGCTTTATTCTGCATAATCTCAGTATCTTAATTGCCAGCTCACAGTTAAATGTGATTGTTAAAGGGGGAATCTTCATCTCCAGTTGACTATGGACTTACTGATCCCCATTTTGGTTACTGATGCCCTTCCCTCAGCTGTAAACTTAGCAGTTGGCCTCAGTTTGTCTATTGTACCTCTCATGCAATCTATCAACAGTCCCTCTAAAGTCCCAGCACTTGTGTCCACATCTCTCCACCTAGAGCCTTTTTCCTGAAAAACTTCAACTGCCCCATGGCTAGTTACTGTAGTTTGACTGCTTTTTACCCTACATAGCAGCTCATGGGTTGGGTTTTTAAATGACCTTGGCAATCAGATAATAGTGCAAACCTATTACCCTGACCTATGCTGTGTCAAGCTTATCCAACCTGTGGCCCAGGATGGCTTTGTGGCCCAACATAAATTTGTAAACTTTTTTTCATTTTTTTTTTTTGAGACGGAGTTTCACTCTTGTTACCCAGGCTGGAGTGCAATGGCGCGATCTCAGCTCACCGCAACCTCCACTTCCCGGGTTCAGGCAATTCTCCTGCCTCAACCTCCTGAGTAGCTGGGATTACAGGCACGCACCACCATGCCCAGCTAATTTTTTGTAGTTTTAGTAGAGACGGTGTTTCACTGTGTTGACCAGGATGGTCTCGATCTCTTGACCTTGTGATCCACCCGCCTCAGCCTCCCAAAGTGCTGGGATTACAGGCTTGAGCCACCGCGCCCGGCCTGTAAACTTTCTTAAAACTGAGGTTTTTGCAATTTTTTTTTAAAAGCTGATAAGCTATCAGTGTATTTTGTGTGGCCCAGGACAATTTTTCCAGTGTGGGCCAGGAAAGCCAAAAGGTTGGACACCCCTCAGCTATGTGAACTGGTATTGGTTGACCTGTTACCTCCAGGTTTATAGATTTTGACCCCACTAGCCTTTTTGTCCATCTCACCAAGCTGGTTGTTGCTTTGGGGCTTGTAGTAAGTTCTGGAATGTTTTTCACTATTAACCAAATCTGTCAAGTGTCATCTCACAGCTGACTTGTACAGTACACATAACCTGTTGGCTTGCAGTTTTTATGGCATTTGTCTTGCATTAGAACACAAACACCATAAATGGCAGAGACTTTGTTCACCTCTGCATCTGCCAGAATACTTAGTGAATGGATGAGTAACTCTTTAGGCCAGTGCCAGCATCATTGCTGTTACCCCAGGACCTACCTTTGGTCACATACAAGTAGAAGAAGTCACAGTAGAAGATGGTTTGTACTACTCCAGACACCACTGCTATTTGGTCATAGAAATTCTCAGTCTGGTACCGCCTGATCCAGTTAGCCAGGTAGAGTGCCCGGTACAGACCCAGAAAGAACAGGTAGTGAGTAGTAATGGTCTCAGCCTCTCCAGTCTTGCTGATCATGAAGAGCTGGGGCAGAATAGCCACTGATTCCAGGTAGATAGAGAAAGTCCAGAGGATCTGAGCCAAAGAGAGAGCAGCCAGCTACTGAACAAACCTAGAAGGGGCCTATCTTCTTAAAATGTAATTTCTAAAACAATAGCTTGCTGGCGAACATACAGTAAGGGGGAAAAAGGTACTCAATGAAAATTATATTTTAACAGTGTAGCCTTCCATCTCTACTAGGTAAATATAAGGGTTTTCTTTATAATTTTTGAAAGATTAGGCAGTACACTGCTTTTTTCACAGTGTAGCATGAGCATTTTTTTTAATTTCTTTTTTATTTTTTTATTTATTTTTTGAGTCGGAGTTTCGCTCTTGTTGCCCAGGCTGGAGTGCAATGGCGCAATCTCGGCTCACCGCAACCTCCGCCTCCTGGGTTCAGGCAATTCTGCCTCAGCCTCCTGAGTAGCTGGGATTACAGGCATGCGCCACCATGCCCAGCTAATTTTTTGTATTTTTAGTAGAGACGGGGTTTCACCATTTTGACCAGGATGGCCTCGATCTCTTGACCTCGTGATCCACCCGCCTCGGCCTCCCAAAGTGCTGGGATTACAGGCGTGAGCCACCGCGCCGGCTAGCATGAGCATTTCTGTAGAAAACTTTTTTAATTATTATTTTTTTAAAGATGGGGTTTCACCTTGTTGGTCAGCAGGCTGGTTTTGAACTCCTGACCTCAGGTGAGCCGCCCACCTTGGCCTCCAAAGTGCTTAGATTACAGGCGTGAGCCACCACGCCTGGCCTTTTTTAAATTATTTTTTAAAGGCAAGGTCTTGCTCGGTCATCCAGGCTGGAGTGCAGTGGCATGATCACAGCTTGCTGCAGCCTTGATCTCCTGGGCTTAAGCGATCTTTCCATCTCACCTTCCCCAGTAGCTGGGACTACAGGCATGCAAACCCGGCCAAAAACAATTTTTTTTTTTTTTTTTTTTTTTGAGACGGATTTTCACTCATGTTACCCAGGCTGGAGTGCAACGGCGTGATCTCGGCTCACCGCAACCTCCACCTCCTGGGTTCAGGCAATTCTCCTGCCTCAGCCTCCTGAGTAGCTGGGATTACAGGCACGCACCACCAAGCCCAGCTAATTTTTTGTATTTTTGGTAGAGACGGGGTTTCACCATGTTGACCAGGATGGTCTCGATCTCTTGACCTCGTGATCCACCCGCCTCGGCCTCCCAAAGTGCTGGGATTACAGGCTTGAGCCACCGCGCCCGGCCTCAAAAACAATTTTTAAATGATAGTTTTAGAGTATAAAATCATAACCGAAGCCACAGTTTCTTAAAATATAGTCATGTTGCCAGGTGTAGTGGCTCACCTGTAATCCTGGCACTTTGGGAGGCCAAGGCAGATGGATCACTTGAGGTCAGGAGTTGGATGCTAGCCTGGCCAACATGGTGAAACTACAAAAATTATCTGGGTGTGGTGGCACGCGTCTGTAGTCCCAACTACTCAGGAAGCTGAGACACAAGAATCACATGAACCCAAGAGGAGGTTGCAGTGAGCCGAGATTATGCCACTGCACTCTAGCCTAGGGGACAAAGCAAGACTCTGTATCAAAGAAAAAAAAAGTGTTGTCCATAAACACCAGCATCAGAATCTCCCAAGATGCTTGTTGCCTGCAGATTCATGGGCCACAGTCCAGACTTACTGAGTTAAAATTTCTGGGCCTGGACTGTGCTCCAGGTATCTGCTAATCATCTATTGAACAGAAGGTCTCAACAGCCAGAAATAGGGCTGTGATGCCTGCTTGGTTTATGGACATCATGACTATTTAGATGTGCCCATTTTCAAGTAAAGCATTGTAAATAGCTTGTCGATTTCTTCTAAACTTAAAACTGAAGAATACATGAGTCATGGTCTCAGTTGTAAGCAGAAGGCAAGCCCAGGGTCTGGGCTTAATTCCCTTTGAGAACTGATACTCAGTCCCTTCCCTTACCTCCAGCGGAGTGAAACTGTAGTTCTCAAGGAAGGAAAGGCCAATGACTGGGACAAGAAGAAACTCCAGGCGGAATGTGTCATTCTCACTGTCAAAAGTTTTACGAAATTTCCCATATATCATGTACACTGTGGCATAGGCACAGAGTAGAAAAACCACCTAAAAAGGGAGAGAGACATGGGAATCTATGAAGTCATTTCCCAGCCTGTTTACTAGGCTCCAAGCCTACCAAACCTAAGGACCAGTGTTCTGCCGTAACGTGACATGAAGAGGTTAAATGTGTTCGCAATTTCTCTTGGGTCCAATGGCCTAGAATTTGAAGTTAATGACTCTTTCATTAAATAACTCAATGCTTCTAACTGGGACTGATGGTGCTACCATGAAGAGTCAAAGGTGCCCTGGCCGTCCCCTCCATTTGTGGAGCATTAAGCAAAACAGGATTAGTCTATGTTTCAGGGGATTTACCAGTGGCATTCCAGGGCTCTTGAAACAATTTTAAAACAATTTCATGGATATGCATCAGTGACTTCAGAGCATTCTTCCACAAGGACTAGTGTCTTTTTTTTTCTTTTCTTTTTGAGAAGGAGTTTCACTCTTGTTGCCCAGACTGGAGTGCAATGGCATGATCTCAGCTCACTGCAATCTCCACCTCCTAGGTTCAAGTGATTCTCCTGTCTCAGCCTCCTGAGTAGCTGGGATTACAGGCATGTACCACCACATCTGGCTAATTTTTGTATTTTTAGTAGAGACAGGATTTCACCATGCTGGTCAGGCTGGTCTCAAACTCCTGACCTCAGGTGATCCTCCCACCTCGGCCTCCCAAAGTGCTGGGATTACAGGTGTGAGCCACCACACCCAGCCTTTTGTTGTTGTTGTTGTTGTTGTTGCCCAGGCTGACCTCAAACTCCTGGGGTCAAGTGATCCTCCTCCTTCAGCCTCCCGAGTAGCTGGAACTACTTATATGCCTGCTAACATCCCTTGAATTAACTGACCACTGCTCCTTCAGAAAAGCTCTCCTTCTAATCATAGTAGCTATCCTCTAGCATATAATGATTTCATTTTTATGTGGCCGCTAACCTTACAGACCTGCAGTTTTCAAGAGTGTACATCAGAACACAGATGCTCTCTCTTCCCTTGCCCCAAGAGCTTTTGATTTCATAGGTCTAGATAGGCCTGAGAGTTTGTTTTTTTTTTTTTTTTTTTTTTTTGAGACAGAGTCTCACTCTTGTTGCCCAGGCTAGAGTGCAGTGTCTTGATCTTGGCTCACTGCAACCTCTGCCTCCCAGGTTCAAGTGATTCTCCTGCCTCAGCCTCCCAAGTAGCTGGGATAACAGGTACCTGCCACCATGCCTGCTTAATGTTTTGTATTTTTCGTAGAGACAGGGTTTCACAGTGTTAGCCAGGATGGTCTCAATCTCCTGACCTCGTGATCCACCCACCTCGGCCTCCCAAAGTGCTGGGATTACAGGCGTAAGCCACCGCACCTGAACTGAGACTTCGTATTTCTTTTCTTTTCTTTTTTTTTGAGAGTTTGTATTTCTAACAAGTTCCCAGGTGATGCTGATGCTGGCTGAACGAAACCACACTGGCCGAGAGCACTCCTATTTGTACTTTAAGACTGGAGTTATTTCCTCAAGACGGTCTTTTTTTCACTCAAATGAGGGGCACACTGCCGCCATAGCTCCATATGTTCCTTTTATCCCATGATCACATGCTCTATAAATGTCTCTGTACAACTCCGTCTCCCGCTCTTCAAGAGAGGACTCCATGGCAGGGCCTACCTCTTAATCTCCAGCTCCTAACTCAGTGCCTGGCACAAAACAAATGAGTGAATGAGATGATCACTTTTTCATTTGATAAATGTAGACACCAGCCTCTTTGAGCTTCCTAGACCTCATTCAGCTATGCCAAGGGCTGAGTCTGCTGTCTCTGCCAGGAATCCCCAAGGCTGACTTGGGCTGAGAAATGAACTTAAGCAGGTGATGTTTGATACATGTGTGAATTTAAGCAGATGGTGATTTCCAGTCCTCAGATTCAAGTTCACTAAATCTGAATGACTTCAACACCCCACATGTAACAGCAGCCTCCATTCTACCAACTAGTAACAAGATGCCTGAAATCTCAAAGGGATGTCTCTGATATGGAGGAGAAAGACAACTCGCTTGGTTAAATATTTTCTAGGTGCTGTATGTTATCTCATGTAATTTTCCCAATAGCCCTGCAAGATAGAATTCCCCTCGTGGAACCCTTCTTCCTTAGAAATAAGACTCCTAGGCTGGGCACAGTGGCTCACACCAGTAATCCCAGCACTTTGGGAGGCCAAGGCGGCAGGATCCCTTGAAGCCAAGAGTTCGAGACCAGCCTGGCCAACATGGCAGACCGCTGGCTCTACTAAAAATACAAAAATTGGCCAGGTGTAGTGGCTCACCACTGTAATCCCAACACTTCAGGAGGCTGAAGTGGGCAGATCACAAGATCAGGAGTTTGAGACCAGCCTGACCAACATGGAGAAACCCCGTCTCTACTAAAAATACAAAAATTAGCCAGGCGTGGTGGTGCGCACCTGTAATCCCAGCTACTTAGGAGGCTGAGGCAAGAGAATCACTTGAACCTGGAAGTCAGAGGCTGCAGTGAGCCAAGATTGCACTACTGCACTCCAGCCTAGTGACAGAGAGAGACGTCATCTAAAAAAAAAAAAAAAGACTCCTAGTTGGGCATGGTAATTCAAGAACTTTGGGATTGGGAGCCTGACACAGGCAGATCGCATGAGCCCAGGGATTTGAGACCAGTCTGGGCAACATGGCAAAACATCTCTATTAAAAATACCAGAAACTTAGCCAGGCATGGTGGTATGCGCCTGTAGTCCCAGCTATTCAGGAGTCTGAGGTGGGAGGATCCCTTGAGTCCAGGAATTTGAGGCTGCAGTGAGCCATGATCGCACCACTGCACGAGAAATAAGATTCCTATTAGATAATGTGCGCAACTAAAGTCTGCATTTCAGCTGGGCACAGTGGCTCACACCTCTAATTCCAGCACTTTAGGAGGCTGAGGCAGGCAGACCACTTGAGATCAGGAGTGAGAGACCAACCTGACCAACACAGCAAAACCCCGTCTCTACTAAAAATACAAAAATTAGCTGGGCGTGGTGGCAAGTGCCTGTAGTCCCAGCTACTCAGGAGGCTGAGGCACAAGGCAAGCTCCCAGCTTGAACCCAGGAGGTGGAGACTGCAGTGGGCTAAGACTGTGCCATTACACCACAGCCTGGGCAACAGAGTAAGACTGTGTCTTCAAAAAAAAAAAAAAAGTGTGTCCTCTGATCTTCACATGGCTGGTTGCTTGTTGTCACTCATCTCTCAGCTTACGAGTCATCTCTTTGAAGAAGCCCTGACCACACTCCCTGAAGTAGCTCTCCAGTCCTCTATCACATACACAGTTTTTTTTTTTTCTTGAGACAGTGTCTCGCTTTGTTGCCCAGGCTGGAGTACAGTGACATGATCATGGCTCACTGCAGCCTCGATCTACCAGGATTGTCCCACCTCAGCCTCCTGAGTAGCTGGGACCACAGATGAACACCACACCCAGCTAAATTTTTGATAGAGGCAGGATCTCACTACATTGCCCAGGCTAGTCTCAGACTCCTGAACTCAAGTGGTCCTCTTGCCTAGGCCTCCCAAAGTGCTGGAATTACAGGTGTGACCCTTTATTGAATGTTTAATATATGGCAGCTTTTTTTACATTGATATTTTTTAAATTATTTATTTTTTAGACAGAGTTTTGCTCTTGTTGCCCAGGCTGGAGTGCAATGGTGTGATCTTGGCTCACTGCAACCTCTACCTCTTGGGCTCAAGTGATTCTCCTGCCTCAGCCTCTCGAGTAGCTGGGATTATAAGTGCCTGCCAGCATGCCCGGCTAATTTTTTTGTATTTTTAATAGAGATGGGGTTTCTCCATGTTGATCAGGCTGATCTCGAACTCCCAACCTCAGGTGATCCACCCTCCACAGCCTCCCAAAGTGCTAGGATTACAGGTGTGAACCACCACACCCGGCCTACATTTACATTTATTATCTCATTTAATGTTCCCAACCAGACCGTCTGAGCTAAGTACTGGTATTGTCCTCATTTTTACATGAGGACATCGACATGCAAAGAGACCAGAGGCCTTGCCCAAGACAGGTCTTGCAGCCACTAAGCAGCAAAGTGAGGATTTGAACCCAGGTTGGCCTGGCTCCACAGGCTGAATTTCCAAGCAGGCAACCTCACAGTTTGTGGGGGCTTGATGACATCCCCCAGACCCCCGCTGACCGTCACCCCGCCCCTCACCTTCATTACTGTGTTGTAGATAGAGATGAAGTTGGTGAACAGGTCCAGGTACCTGGTGGTAAAGACGAGTGCAAACAGGATCTGGCTCTTCCCAGAGATGCCTGTAGCCAAGGGTAGACAGGAGACAATGAGGACACAGACCCCCAAGTCTGCCCACCCTCAAGAAAGTGCACAGCCTGCAGCTGGGGAGGCCTCCAGGGTGTCCATTCCCACTCAGCGAAGACCTCCTGTCCTGGGCACGGTCACTCCCTAAGGGCCAGGAAGCTCACCATTCCCATCAGATCACTTGAGTCATTGTTCCTCTCATTAAGCTGTAATCTGTCTCCCAGTCTCCAAATAAAGACACGAACACCGAGTTCCCAGTCCCCCTGCGTGTGCCTGCCTGGGCTCTTGCTCTGGGGAGGATGTCGGGGGTGGTGTGAGTCGGGCTTGCTGGGGGGTGTTGAGGCTCTCTTCACTCCACCCCCAGAGTTCCACTGACAAGGCCCAAAGCTCAGTCTTAGGGAGAACAACTCACTGACTTTACAAGGTGTTGATTCACCAAGGAGACCAGAGCAGGCGGAGGAAGCCTCAGGGCTCAGGGGGCATTCTATTTTATTTTTCAAACTGTAAGATTTAAAAAGCCTTTTTCCTTTTTCTTTTGAGACGGAGTCTTACTCTGTCACCCAGGCTGAACCGCAGTGGCATGATCTCAGCTCACCACAACCTCTGCCTCCCAGGTTCAAGTGATTCTCCTGCCTCAGCCTCCTGAGTAGCTGGGATTATAGGCACCTGCCCCCATGCCCAGCTAATTTTTGAATTTTTAGTAGAGTTGGGGTTTTGCCAGGTTGGCCATGGCTGGTCTTGAACTCCTGACCCCAGGTCATCTGCCTGCCTTGGCCTCCCAAAGTGCTGGGATTACAGGAATGACCCTGTAATGCACCCAGCCAAAAAGCCTTTTTTCTAGTTATAAAATTTATGCCTAAATTTACTCTTTGCAATACAAAAATCAGACAATATATAAAGATGCAAAGACAAAAATATCCCAAAGCCCCAGCGTTCATCCTTCAAGATCTTTGTGAACATGTACACACATGACATCTATGTGTACACACATGGTGTACATGGATGCATTGAGGTGACAAAAATGGGTTCATACTCGCCATGCTGTTTCTTTCCTTTTCATTTTTTCTTTTTAGAGACCCGGTCTTACTCCATCTCCCAGGCTGGGGTCCAGTGGTGCAATCATAGCTCACCGCAGCCTCGATCTCCTGGACTCAAACAATCCTCCTACCTCAGCCTCCCGAGTAGCTGGGAACTACAGACACAAACCATCAGCCTGGCTTTTTTTTTTTTTTTTTTTTGGTAGAGACGGAGTCTCACTATGTTGCCCAGCCTGGTCTCAAACTCCTGGGCCCAAGTGATCCTCCTACCTTGTTCTCTCAGGGTTGGGATTATAGGTGAGAGCCACTGCGCCCAGCCTCCATGCTGTTTCGTGACCTGCTTTGGTCTCTTTCTTTTTTTAACTTTTTATTTTGAAAGAATGTTAGATTTACAGCAGAGTTGTAAAGACAGTATGAAGAGCGCCCATATATCCAGCTTCCTCTAATGTTAACATTGTATTTAAGGAGAGTACTCTATCAAAACAAAGAAATTGACATCAGTAGAGCACTGTTGACTGAACTCCAGGCTTTATTCTGATTTCACCAGTTTTCCCACAGCTGCCCTTTTTCCATCCAGGAATCCATGGTGCACTTTGTTGTCCTGCTCCTTACTGTCCTTTGGCCACTTTTTTTTGAGACAGAATCTTACTCCATCACCCAGGCTGGAGTGCAGTGGCGCAATCTCAACTCACTTCAACCTCTACCTCCCAGGTTCAAGTGAGTCTCCTGCCTCAGCCTCTGGAGTAGCTGTGACTGCAGGCACACTCCACCATGCCTGGCTAATTTTTGCGTTTTTAGTAGAGATGGGTTTTCACCTTGTTGGCCAGGTTGGTCTAGAACTCCTGACCTCAAGTAATCTGCCCGCCTCAGCCTCCCAAAGTGCTGGGATTTCAGGTGTCAGCCACCGTGCCCAGCAAGTAGTCTTGGTTATCAGACGGAAGAAACAGTATATCTAGGATTTGGTTTAACCCGTGGTTTCAGGCATCCACTGGTGGTCTTGGAAGTTATCCTCCGTGGATAAGGGGAACTACTGTGCTGTCTGATTCAGGGTCTGTTCCACTGTACCCTCTGAACTGTGCCTTCCCTAACCACTTCTCTGGTTCCAGACATTTGAGGATGGGAGAACTTTTTTTAAATTTTTTTTGTGAGATAGGGTCCCTGTCACCCAGGCTGGAGTGCAGTGACACGATCACAGATCACTGCAGTCTCAACCTCCCCAGGCTCATATGGTCCTCCCACCTCAGCATCCTCAGTAGCTGAGGCTACAGGCACATGCCACCACACTCGGCTCATTTTTTTTTTTTGAGACAGAGTTTTGCTCTTGTTGCCCAGGCTAGAGTGCAATGGCGAGATCTTGGCTCACTGCAACCTCTGCCTCCCAGGTTTAAGTGATTCTCCTGCCTCAGCCCCCAGAGTAGCTGGGATTATAGGCACCTGCCACCATACTCAGCTAATTTTTTTGTATTTTCAATAGAGATGGTGTTTCACCATGTTGGTCAGGCTAGTCTCGAACTCCTGACTTCAGGTGATCCACCCATCTCAGCCTCCCAAAGTACTGGGATTACAGGCATGAGCCGCCATGCCCAGCCCCCTGCTGATGTTGAGCACAATCATTTTTACACTTTTGAAAACAATGAATCATTTCCACCAAAGGAAGCTGCACATGGAGACCCAGGACACAGAGGACAATGTGAGCCTGGACTGGCCGGAGTCCCTGCGGGGTTCACTGAGCACAGGGAGGCCCCACTGCCAGGGGCAGCCCTCACTCCCACTTGACAAACGGGAAAACAGAGGCCCAGGGTCACACAGCGAGTCAAGGGAGGAGTGAGAATGAAGCCCAAGTCTCTGGCCTTTGGGGCTGGGTCTGCTGAGGTCACCCCAGGCCCTGCACCCATCCAGGCACCTCACCTCTGACTTCTCTCTCCACACATACAGGTCCATCCCTGCCACCCAGCGGCCCTTTTTCTGTTCCCATAGTACTCTCTATGGCCTCTAACAAACCATGTCATTTGCTCAGTTTCCTATGACTATTGTTTATTGGTGGTTTCCTACCACTAGAAAGTCAGCTCCACCACTTGGGCGGGTGCAGTGCTCACACCTGTAACTGGAGCCCAGGAGTCTGAAACCAGCCTGGCTAATACGGCGAAACCCCATCTCTACTAAAAATAGAAAAATTAGCTGAGTGTGGCGGTGGGTGTTTGTAATCCCAGCTACTCGGGAGGCTGAGGCAGGAGAATAGCTTGAACCCAGGATGTGGTGATTTCAGTGAGTTGAGATTGGGCCACAGCACTCTAGCCTAGGGGATAGAGCAAAACTCTGTCGAAACAAAGAAAGAGAGAAAGAGAGAGAGAGAGAAAGGGAGAAAGGAAGGAAGGAAGGAAGAAGGGAAAGGAAGAGAGAGAAAGAAAGAAAGAAAGTTGGGCACACTGGCTCACACCTGTATTTTCAGCACTTTTGGGAGGTCTAGGTGGGCGAATCAGTTGAGGCCAGGAGTTTGAGATCAGCCCGGTCAACATAGTGAAACCCTGTATCTACTAAAAATCCAAAAATTAGCTGAGTGTGATGGCACACACCTGTAGTCCCAGTTAGTTGGGGGCTCAGGCAGGAGAATCGCTTGAACCTGGGAGGCGGAGGTTGCAGTGAGCCAAGATCATGCCACAGCACTTCAGCTTTGGGGACAAAGTGAAACTGTGTCTCAAAAAAAAAAAAGGCAGCTCCACTGGGGCTGGGCCTCTGCTGTCCGGCCTGCATTCCAGGTGACCAGCAGTGTTTGGCAGACAGCGGTCCAGGTAACAGCATCCCTTCTTTTTTTTTTGTTGTTTTTTTTTTGAAGCAGAGCCTTGCTCTGTTGCCCAGGCTGGAGTGCAGTGGTGCAATCTCTGCTCACTGCCACCTCTGCCTTCTAGGTTCAAGTAATTTTCCTGCCTCAGCCTCCCAAGTAGCTGGGATTACAGGCACACGGCACCACACCCGGTTAATTTTTGTATTTTTAGTAGAGACAAGGTTTCACCATGTTGGTCAGGCTGGTCTCGAACTCCTGACCTTGTGATCCGCCCGCCTCAGCCTCCCAAAGTGGTGGGATTACAGACGTGAGCCACTGCATCTGGCCCAACAGCGTTCCCTCTTGGTCATGGTTGCTCATTCTGTTCAGGGCCGTCTGCAAAAGTGCAGGGACAGGTCGGAGCTGATGCTGCTCCCGATCCCCCCACCCAGCATTCCCAGCCACCTTCCCTGAGGAAGAACCTGAAGAGACACACTACCTATCTCTCCAGAGACCCCAAACGCAAACCGCCTCCAGGCCTAGAACCACTCCCTCCTCTTGACCCCACCCTGCCAAGCCTGCCCCTGCTCTGTGCCTTCTCTCCCAAAGCTTCCAAAGCAACCTGCTTCAGGCCCCTTCCAATCCCCTCCCCTGCTCCCAAACCATGATGGGCTCCCCAGTCAGCTCCCTGACCTGACAGAAAAAGCCCTTTCACATCTGGACCATGCTCCCTCCTGGACTCATCTCCCTCCAGACCACCCTGAATCTGGCTGCCCACCCTTCCAGGGGCATGCCCCATGCTTGGTGACCTCTGTGCCTCTGCATCCCCAGAGCCCTCCACAGCACACGCTTGCTGGGTTGACATCTGCCCATCCTCCAGGACCAGCCCCGACCTACTCCTTGCACGGGGCCTTCGGGGTCCCCTCTCTGCCTCCTCAGTCCCCCAGGAGCCTGAGCTCATCCCTGCATCCGCACACCCAGTGCCAGGTACAGGGTGGGCACCACCAGGACACCAGTGGACAAAGATGACTGCAGGAGGTGGCTCTGGATCTGTTTGGTGATCAGGAGTCCCAGCCTCAGAGCTTCTCCAAACCCCCAGCAGGGCAGCCAGAATGCAAACAGGCGCCTCCCTCAGCCCTCCCCGGGCTTCCCTTCAGCAGCAGCTCCACGCCCACCTATGGTGCACTCCTGCCACATCACAGCCACCGGTGCCACACCTGCTGGCCTGCTGGCCGGGGAGGGACGAGGGCTCAGTTTGGAGGGTGAGGTGGGGTCTGGGAAGCGGCAGGGAAGAGAAGACCTTGAGAACCAGGGGCGCTTCCTGTGTGCACACCCCTTTCTCCCCCAAGTGAGAGTGGAGGGAACAATGGGTGTAACTGGGGGGAGGAAGGGGTCTTCACCTCCCTCATGTCCCCCTCTTCCAACCAGCAGTGACACTGCCAAAATGAGGGGGCGTCAGTGCAGGCACAAACCCACCCTCCTCCTATCATCCCGAGAGGTTCTCCTCCTTTGATTTTATACAACTTTACATTGTTTCTGGAAGTGGAGCTCTGCAAAGTTTCAAGGACCCCCACCCTGAGCAGACCCGGTGAAGTGCCCTGCCTGGCACCCAGGGGCATGAGGCTGGCCGGAGAGGGGGGTCCCGCACCTCCCTGCCCGGCGCCCCTCACCCGTGCAGCACTTGGACCTCCAGATCTTCCCCAGCAGCAGGATCATGGCCAGGAGGTGGCTCAGGTCGCCGAGGATTCGGAACACGTTCATGGTCCGGCCGGTCGATCGTACGCCGGCGCCCAGCAAACTTCAAGGAAACTTTCTGGCGGGCAGGGCGGCTGCCACGTCCCTGGCCCCAGTCTCTCGGTGCCCCAGGGCCCGGCCTGCGCCTCCCAGCTCCGCGCTCGCACCCGCAGCGCCGCCGCCCGCGCACTCTTGGCCCCGCGGTGACGTGGCCAGGGCGGCAGCCGGCGCTGGGTGGGGAGCCAGGAAGCGGCGCGGCCTGGAGATCCCGCCTCCCGCCCATCCCAGTGCCCGGCTCCCAGGCGGGGCGGCCGGGCCCCGCGACGTGGGTGGGGGGGGCTTCTGGTCTGCACCCGGCTGCCGCTGTGCGCCGGGTGCCCGCCACGACCCATGCTGCCCACTCCCCAAGTGTCCTGGGCCTTCCCTCCACAGAAACCGGAGGCCTGCCACCAAGCCCCTGCCTCTGCCTCAGTTTCCTCATCTGTACACAGGCCCCATAACACTGGTGCCAGCGTTTGGCAGGAGCCAGCACGTGGAAGCACCCCGTAGGGTGACCCCCTGCTATTGTCCTCATTCTCCCTGAGCTGCAGCTCCCTCTTGGGAGGGTGGGGGGGGGCGGGAAAAGCCGGAAGCAGACTCCTCACCTCTACCTGTTAACTTGGATGTCCACACAGTCGGAACCTGACCTTGCTGCAGGTGGACAGTGGTAAGGGCACTACTCAACAGCCTGAGTCTCAATTTTCTCACCTGTAAAATGGGGCTGCTGTGAGTAGGAAAAAGGTCAAGTTGGTCAGGGAGATCCAGGGCCTTGGTTCGTGCCTCCCTCTTCTTGGTGTTCTAGGATGTAACACAGGGACACACAGGCCAGCAGAGACCCTGGAGGGCTCAGCGGTAGGAATAGTGGGGAGAAAAGGGCCCCTGGTGGGAGGGAGAACTTCCAGAGCTGTGTGGCCTGAGCAGGCCCGCCACCCTCTCTGGGCATCAGTCTCTGCGTCTGAAAGAGTGGATCAGATGAGCTGAGAGCCCTCTCCTCCTTGACCTGAGTAAGCCCTCCTTCCACTCAGGGCCCTCATCTGTCTCTAAATAACTGACCTCCTGCCACAGATAACAGAGAGGCTTTTCCATGATACATGTTTTTAAATAGAGACGGTGTCTCACTGTGTTGCCCAGGCTAGTCTTGAACTCTTGTACTCAAGCCATCTGCCTGCCAAAGCCTTCCAAAGTGCTGGAATTACAGGCATAAGTCACCATGCCCAGCTCTATTTCTGTGATTAAAAACCCTTCTATGGTCCCCTTAGCCCCTTACTTTAACTCCCAGAGAAATGCAGTCCTTTGTTTTTTTTTTTTTTTTGAGACGGAGCCTGGCTCTGTTGCCCAGGCTGGAGTGCAGTGGCGCAATCTTGGCTCACTGTAATCCCTGCCTTCTGGGTTCAAGCAATTTTCCTGCCACAGTCTCCCGAGTAGCTGGGATTACAAGTGCCCGCCATCACACCAGGCTAATTTTTTTTTTTTTTTTTGAGACGAAATTTCACTCTTGTTACCCAGGCTGGAGTGCAATGGCGTGTTCTCGGCTCACCGCAACCTCCGCCTCCGGGGTTCAGGCAATTCTCCTGCCTCAACCTCCTGAGTAGCTGGGATTACAGGCACACGCCACCATGCCCAGCCAATGTTTTGTATTTTTAGTAGAGACAGGGTTTCACCATGTTGGCCAGGCTGTTCTCGAACTACTGACCTCAGGTGATTCGTCTGCCTTGGCCTCCCAAAGTGCTGGGATTACAGGCATGAGCTACCACGCCCGGCTGAAGCAGTCCTTTGAGACCCCAAATGCAGTCCAAAGACCAGCAGCATTGCTACCGATTGTTGGGAAGGCAGAATCGTAGCCCCTCCACAGGCATTCCGGGGTGAATCAGACTCTGATGTGCACACGAATCCCCTGGGGATTCCAAAGGTGCTAATCTAAACAACACTGTGAGAAAGCCCTGGCCTCACTCTCAGGTTATCACAAGGAAATCGAGGCAGGGAGGCTCAATAATTTGCTTGAGGTCACACAGACACTAAGTAGACCTGGACCCCAGATTCCAACACACAGTCTACCATGAAATCATCACCTTACACTGTGGGTTGCCATGGGAGGTGATGAGCTCCCTATCACGAGAGGTGGGCGAGCAGTGGGTGGGAGCTCATTTTCAAAGATTCAGCAGCGAGGCCTCCTGCCCTGGCGGGGAGGTGGTGATCACAATAGCCATCAAGCATTGAGCATCTGGGTGCCAGGAATGTTACTCAGGTTCTTTCCATCAACAGGCACGTGGTTCAGAGGCCTTAAGAGTTCCACTTTGCGGGGCATGGACCTCCAGGTCCAGGGAGGCGGGGGTGGGGGTGGTGCATGGAGCAGGTCCCTCTGGAAGGTGGAGCCAGGCGCTCATCCCTGGGCTGCGGCAGGTTCCAAATGGCCCTTCGGTTCCCCACTCCCCTCCAACCCTGTCCAGATGCCTCCCCCTCAGCAGGTGCCCAGAGAAGGCAGCAGCTATTTAGATCCCTCAGGTGTGGCTGCAGTTCTTGCTACGAAACCAGCTGGCATTTCCTTCTCAGCGCCCACCTCCTCCCCAAGCCAGGGAAATGCACGTGCATGTGCCATTTGGCAAAAACATCTGTCCTCCTGGAAAGCAGCCGCCACTGTGTGTGTCGCGCGGGGTGGGACTTCGATCCTCCCCTTCCCTTTATTTCCTCAAGACCACAGGAAAACTGGCCAAGGCCAGAGACTGTCGGAGGAGGAACTGTGGTGCTGGAGGGGAAGGAACCCAAGCTGGATGGCTCCAGGGCCTGGACCTTGTCCCAGGTCTGCCACTGTGGCTTTGAGCCTGCCACGTCCCCTCTCTGGGCCTCAGCTTTCTCATCTGCTAAATGGGAAAAATAAAGATGGAAGTAGGCCAGTCATAGTGGTTCACACCTGTAATCCCAGCACTTTGGGAGGCAGAGGCATGGGGATCACCTGAGGCCAGGAGTACAAGACCAGTGTAGGCAGCACAGCAAGACCCTAGTCTCTACCAAAAAAAAATTTTTTAAATGGCTGGGTGTGGTGGTTCACGCCTGTAATCCCAGCACTTTGGGAGGCCAAGGCCGGTGGATCACCTGAGGTCAGGAGTTCAAGACCAGCCTATTCAAGATGGTGAAACACCGTCTCTACTAAAAATACCAAAAAAATTAGCTGCACGTGGTGGTGGGCGCCAGTAATCCCAGCTATTCGGGAGGCTGAGGCAGAGAATTGCTTGAATCCGGGAGGGGAAGTTTGCAGTGAGCCGAGATGGCGCCACTACACTCCAGCCACAGTGACAGAGGGAGACTCAGTCTCAAAAAAAAAAAAAAAAAAGACTAGCTGGGTGTGGTGACACAAACTTGTGGCTCCAGCTACTTGAAGGGCTGAAGCAGGAGGATTGCTCGAACCCGGGAGCTGAATGCTGCAGTGAGCTATGATCACATCACTGTATTCCAAACTAAGTGACAGAGCGAGCCCTTGTCTCAAAAAGAAAAAAATAGAAAGAGGTTAAGCCCAGTGGCTCATGCCTATAGTCTTAGCACTTTGGGAGGCCAGGCAGGCAGATCTCTTGAGTTCAGGAGTTTGAGACCAACCTTGGCAACCTGGTGAAACTCTACTGCTACAAAAAAGACAAATTATGGCCAGGCACAGCGGCTCACGCCTGTAATCCCAGCACTTTGGGAGGCCAAGGTGGGCGGATCACCTGAGCACAGGAGCTCGAGACCAGCCTGACCAACATGGTGAAACCCCGTCTTTACTAAAAATACAAAAAATTAGCCAGACGTAATGGCATGCACCTGTAATCCCAGCTACTTGAGAGGTTGAGGCAAAATAATTGCTTGAACCCAGGAGGCAGAGACTGCAGTGAGCCACTGCACTCCAGCCTGGGCAAGAGTGAGACTCGTCCCCCCCAAAAAAAAAGACAAAAATTAGCTGGGCATGGTAGCACGTGCCTGTAGTTCCAGCTTCTTCAGAGGCTGAGGTGGGAGGATCTCCTGAGCCTGGGAGGTCAAGTCTGCAGTGAGCAGAGATCCAGCTGCTCCACTCGAGCCTGGGTGTGGTTGACAGAGTGAGACCCTATTTCAAAAAGAAATGAAGTATTGTAGATGCTTAGTCAGTGCTCTTTGCATCCAGTCTCCCTGATGTCTCTACGAAATGGATACTATGTCCTCATTTTACAAATGAGGAAACTGAGGCTCAAATTTGTCTCTTGCTACCTAAGGTCACATGGATCTCCTCTCCCCAAAGTCCTACCAATTTGTCCTTAGTAATGAGCCCCACCTCTTTCATGCCCACCCATCTCCCAGGTGGAGAATTTTCAGAGTTCTCCATGAAGAAAAGGGGAAACCCCTTACTCAGGAAAACATTTGGCTCTAGCCCCTGCCAGCACTCTGGCCAGCTGCACGGTCGTTCACACTGTTCCTGCTGCTGGGTGGAACCCAGCAAGTCCCTCACCTCTCTGAGTCTCAATCTCCCAACACTCAAAAACATGCTTGCTGTGGGGAAAAGCAAAGAGGGAAATTTCCTTTAGCTCAAAAGGCAAGGACTGCTTTCTTCTCACAAAGCAAATTCTACGTTCAAAGTCAGATTTATGGAAGAGACAACGGGGGATTTGCTCAATTATTTTTTATTTTATTTTATTTTATTTTATTTTTTTAGACGGAGTTTCGCTCTTGTTACCCAGGCTGGAGTGCAATGGCGCGATCTCGCCTCACCACAACCTCCGCCTCCTGGGTTCAGGCAATTCTCCTGCCTCAACCTCCTCAGTAGCTGGGATTACAGGCACGCGCCACCATGCCCAGCTAATGTTTTTGTATTTTTAGTAGAGACGGGGTGTCACCATGTTGACCAGGAGGGTCTCGATCTCTTGACCTCGTGATCCACCCGCCTCGGCCTCCCAAAGTGCTGGGATTACAGGCTTGAGCCACCGCGCCCGGCCTTCAATTATTTTTTAAAAACAGGTGTGTCGCTGGGTGTGGTGGCTCACGCCTGTAATCCCAGCACTTTGGGAGGCTGAGGCGGGTGGATCATGAGGTCAGGAGTTCAAGACCAGACTGGCCAACATGGTGAAACCCCCATCTCTACTAAAAAATACAAAAATTAGCTGGGCATGGTGCCTGTAATCCCAACTACTTGGGAGGCTGAGGTAGGAGAATTGCTTGAACCAGGACCCGGGAGGCAGAGGTTGCAGTGAGCCAAGATCACACCACTGCACTCCAGCCTGGGATACAAAGCGAGACTCCATCTCAGAAACAAACAAACAAAACAAAATAGGTGTATCTAATCTCTCTGCCTAACTCTCTTTTTGCTGATCCTGTCCTTTTGTTACATTTCGCAGCTGATTGGAGCCAAACTGTCTCCAATTCTGTGTGGAAGGAAATAGGGGTGTAAAGTGAAAATCACTCCACTTAGGCTGGGCACAGTGGCTCACGCCTGTAATCCCAGCACTTTGGGAGGCTGAGGTGGGTGGATCACCTGAGGTTACAAGTTTGAGACCAGCCTGACCAGCATGGAGAAACTCCGTCTCTACTAAAAATACAAAATTCACCGGGTGTGGTGGTGCATGCCTGTAACCCGGCTACTCAGGAGGCTGAGACAGGAGAATTGCTTGAACCCGGGAGGTGGTGGTTGTGATGAGATCGCGCCATTGCACTGCAGCCTGGGCAATAAGAGCGAAACTCAGCCTAAAAAAAAGAAAGAAAGAAAGAAAGACAGACAGAGAGAGAGAGAGAAAAGGAAGGAAGGAAGGAAGGAAAGAAAAGAAAAGAAAGGAAAAGAAAAGAAAAGAAAAGAAAAACATTCCACTTAATCCGATATCACTGGGCAGGAGCCTGGAAGGAAAGCTCTGTCCCAGGCTTCCTAGAGCTTCCTTGAGGGCGCCAAGTCTTCCTCTGGCCTAGGCGAGTGACACTCCCCTGTGAAAGGAATGACCCTCTTCCCAGGCAGCCCCTGAGGTCTTGCCCGCCTGGAGGCAGGGACCACTCCCTTTCCTAACTGAGCACTGGTGGGTCCATCCTTCCTCTCCCTGCGGTTCCAGCCCAGGTGTTTGGGGAACTCTTTCCCCGGCTTAATATCTTGAGTGACAGAGACAGGAGCAGCTCGGGCCGAATTTTACTGAGACATCGAGATTTTAAACACCAAGGCTCAAAACCCGTCTTCCCGTTTTAGTTCCAAGCACATTTACTGAAGACCAGCTGGGCACCAGGCGCCTTGCGGGTTGAACGTAGGTGCAGCGTTCAACCGGCACCTGGAGCCTTTCTGGTGCTGCGGGGGGCGGGTGCCTGGGCAGGGACTGGACCGCACAGAGGAGAAATGGCAATCGCCCTGAGTTGGAGGGAATCCCTTGGAGGATTGCTGTTAAGGAAGGCTTTAGGGGAAATGATGCCCTAAAGTGACTTTGGAGGCTGAGTAGGAGCTTGCCTCAGAGACAAAGCTGGGGGAAGAGCGGAGAGTTCCCAGTAGAAGGTACTAATTGCACGAAGTTTCGGAGATAAGACATGGCCTGCTCCCCCAGTGCATTTTACTTGTACCATTCTTTATTTTTATTTAATTATTTATTTATGTATTATTATTGTTTGGAGATGGACTCTCGCCGTGTGACCCAGAGTAGAGTGTAGTGGTGCGATCTCGGCTCACTGCAACCTCTGCCCCCTCGGTTCAAGTGATTCTCCTGCCTCAGCCTGCCGAGTAGCTGGGACTACAGGCACGTGCCACCGTGCCCTGCTAATTTTTTGTATTTTTAGTAGAGATGGGGTTTCACTGTGTTAGCCAGGATGATCTCGATCTCCTGACCTCATGATCTACCTGTCTCGGCCTTCCAAA